>NC_140811.1:12287500-12292500 GCF_050613455.1 Vespa mandarinia | reverse complement strand
GACCATTGTGTAATTCGTGTTACAATATTCGTAAAGCTTTTCGCATGTATTTCGTATCTCTTGCTCTCTCTCTCTCTCTCTCTTTCTCTTTCTTTCTCTTTCATTCTCACTCTCTCTCTCTCTCTCCCTCTCTCTTGTGGTAATTTGCGATCATATACGTTTGGTAATCGTTCACTGAATCGTATCATTCAACGACACGCAAAAGCTTTCGAATCGAGAATTTTCCAAATATTTTTCTACTCTCTCCGTCCTTCTCTATTTTCGAATGTTTTCGAAATGTGAACAATGCACATTCATGCATTCCCTTCTCCAACGTCATTCAATGAAATGAGATACCATCCAACGATTATGATTTACCATTAATATTTTCTATCTCTCTCTCTCACTCTCTCTCTCTCTCTCAAACTCTCTCTCTCTCTCTTCGTTATTGTCTTTCCTTCTTTCGTCATTTGTATTTGTAAATCGATGGTATTAGAAAAGAGAAAAGAAAGAAAGAAAGAGAGGGAAGAAGAAAAGAGAAGAAAAAAAAAAAAAGAAAAACGAAAAAATAATATAAAACAAATGATGATCGATTTGTCCGACGAAACTAATTGCTTTTTTTCTCTCTCCGCCACTTCTCTTTTCTGCATTGTTGCAGGCGTTCATTGTCAAAGCATTTTGCACGGTAGTAGCGGGAAAAACGGTGGTGATAGCAGCTACCAACAAAACAGTTTAGAAGACTTATCACGTTCCGGCCCGTATTTCGACAAGTCGGCCTCGAAGAACGTGACGGCGCTTCTAGGAAAGACGACGTACCTCAATTGTCGTGTAAAAAACTTGGGCAACAAAACGGTGAGTTTCTTTCTTTGTCTCTCTTTTTCTTTTTCTTTTTTTCTTTTTTTTTCTTTTTTTTTTAGTGTTTTTTCTTTTTTTGGTTTTTACTAAATTTATTATATAAAGAATCGTATAAAAGAAAAACGTGCGACGTATACACGATATTTGTGTATCATTTTATTTCGTACTTTTTCAATAAATATTTTGTAGAATATTCTTGTATTCGCATATGAATTATTTAAAGATATTATTTATACATTGAAAAGTCTAAGATCCATATTTTTATTCTATCGAATAAAAAATTTGTGAAACATTTCGAACTCATAAAATAATAATTACAATTGCTCGCGTCACATTTTCTTTCGAAGAACATTTATAGGATATTCTAATGTAAGTAATGTCGCTTTCTTGAATTAAATTCAAACGAATAAATTTTTAAACAAGTTTTTATTTTTAATCACAATCAAATATCGACATGTGCAGAAACGACATTACTTTCCGGTCCACCTAATATATATATAGGATAATTTATACACGCGTATAAATTATTTCAAAATTTTATTCGTCAAACATTTTAATTTCATAAAATAATAATTACAATTACTCGCGTCACGTTTTCTTTCGAAGAACATTTATCGGATATTATGTCTTCGCGTATGAATTATTTCAAGATTTTCTTCGTACATTGGAACATCTAAGGATATGATTTTTATTCCTTTAAATTAAAAATTTTCCAAACATTTCAATCTCGTAAAATAATAATTATAATTACTCGTGTCACATTTTCTCCATAGAACATTTATAGAATATTCTGGTATCACGTATAATACAAATAATTCGAACTCGTAAAATAATAATTACAATTGCACGCGTAACATTTATTCCATAGTACATTTGAAAATTATTCTATTATTACATACGTATTATTTCAAGATTTTATTCATCTAAGATTTTTATTGTTTCATATTAAAAATCTGTAAAATATTTCAAACTCGTAAAATAATGATTATTATTTCTCATGTCAAACTTTCTCCAAGAAACATTTATAAGATATTCTGATATCACGTATGAATTATTTTGAGATGTTATTTATACAGTTAAACATTTAAAAACATCATTTCTATCGTTCAAAATTAAATATTTATCGAAGAACTCGAAAATGTGAAATAATAATTACGATTTCTGAAGTCATACTTCCTCAAAAGAACATTTATAGGATATTATAATATCGAGTATGAATTATTTTAAGATTTTAATCGTACATTGGAACTATTCTAGAACGGAATTTCTATTGTTTCAAATTCGAAATTTGTCAAACATCTCGAATACGTAAAATAATAATTAGAATTGCTAGCGTCATACGGTCTGTACTCTATTGCAGGGAGAACATCCTCATGTAATAATTAACCCCTTGAGCAGTAGAAATGTACATTTACGTCATACCTTAACCGGTTTGGTGCAGTACGAGCATACGTAGATAGTCTACACATACGTATATCTACGTGCATACATTTGAAGTTTTGCACCGAAGCGATATTACCATTAATGTATATTTAATCTTGCTATTTTGACAGATTACTATTTGCTCATTCGCTCGTTTCACATAATATCATTCCTTAGTTCTATTCCATTTTCAAAGTTAATTTGTCTGCAGACATCACACCCACCCACACACACACACACATACAGATATATATATATATATATATATATTTATTTATATATTGACCATTGAGAAAAGGAATAATAGTTACAAAAAAAAATTGAGAAAAAAGCAACAAAAAAAAAGACTCATCCATGTTTCGGTTTATATTTCGACAAGTCAGTTTCAAAGCTACTATGAAAACTCACTACTCAAAAGATTAATATCACATATTCTCGTTTCTAACTCTTCGTGTACCTTTCTGCCTGTAATAAGAACGACGCGAGAGAGGAAAATCCATTCTTTGAAATGACGCAAAGAGCACACGGATTAAGAAGAGAGAAACGTACTGCGGGAAGTTACGAAAGAGAAATTATAATCGACGTCGGAGAAAAAAGAGAAAAAGGAAGAAGAAGATAACGAGAAAGAGAAAGGATAAAGGAAGAAAGAGAGAAGAGATAAGGGTACTAAAAAAAAAAAAAAATGAAAAGATAAAAAAAATAAAAAATAATAGTAAAAAATTGGAGAACCAAAAAATAGACAAAAACAGAAGAGAGAGAAAGAGAGAGAGAGAGAGAGAGAGAGAGAGGCAAAAGAAAGAAAAGGAAGTGAAATTATAGTGACATATTCATTATAAGAAGCATATAAATGTAAATGTTCATCTCCGTATATATATATATGTACATATATATATGTAAAGATATATATATATATATATATCTTTTCTTCTTTTTTTCTCGTGGCAGCACTGAACGCTGCAAAATATCGAGTGTCAATATTTTAAGCGACACAATAGAGCGAGGGAGGACAACCCGCTGTCTCGAGCAAAACCGTAGGGGGTGCATCCATCGCGAAAGTGCACTCGGCCCCTGCCCAACCCTTCAACTCTCGATTCCAATCCCTCTGTCACTCGACAATACCATCGAACGAAGGTACAGGTGCTTTCAATATATAATGTTTGGCCGCTGCGGATCTCGGACAATTATTGCCGCATGTTGCACACGCATGTTGAAATAGAGAGAGAAAGAGGGAAAGAGTTTATATTTTCTCTCTTTCTCTCTCTCTTTCTCTCTCTCTCTCTTTCTCTCTCTCTCTTGCTACGCTTTCACGTTTCGAGTGAAAAAAAAAACTAATGAATAAATGAAGGTAAAAACGCATGGTTAAAACAGCACGTTGATGTGCGTATTTTTTTCCTGTTTCTTTTTATTTATTTTTATTTTTTTTTATTTTTGTCGAAATGTTAAAATTGCAGAAGATGTAAATATGAATTATATAAAATTTTTCCATGTTTCACTCTTTTTTAACATTTTATATATATATATATATATATATATATATATATAATTAATTACAAAATTATTAGTTCATAAAAAACATAATAATTCATAACAATGTAAAATTTATTTAGAATTTATTTCTTTCATTCATTTTGTAATGTTAAACGGCGATCGTATTGAATATTAAAACGAGTAGTTTTAACTGAGTAAATAAACAGGAATGACTAATTGTAACTACCCTTAAAGATGATTGAAATAGAACGTTAAGCTATCTGCTATTGTGTCTCTTAGTCCATACCAAAATTTGTCTTACTTTGGGCGTGTACGACACTTACGACAACGATAAATCTTATATGACAAGTGACAGGATACTAGATTCCAACCGATAAAAAGCGATTTCTCACGACCTATCTTAATCTTAAAGTTAAATCATATTTCATACAAGTGGTGATACCATGCGGAGAAAGGAGACAAAAAAATAAACAAAAAAATAAAGAGGAAAAGACAGAAAAGAAATGACAGAAAGAAAAAGAAAAGAAAAGAAGATGCTTATCATTTCTTCGCATAAGTAGTTAGATTTTATTATTCTTTTTTTATTTTCTTACTTTTTTTTTTTTCATCTTTTCTTTTTTCTTTTGTTTCAACCATCACAGGGATCTAGTTCAACTCTTCGTTGTAATATTTTTTGTTGTTTTTTTCGAGAATCATATTTCTTTCTTTTTATAATCATTCGGAATAAATGTTCTTTTTTTTTTCGTTATGAAAGAAACACTGCGTTATCGAAAATGACGAAAAATTTTTGCTTCGACAAAACTTATCTCTTCGAGTAAAAATCTTTCTGATGTTGTCAAATCAAAATCGACGAAGATATTATTAACATTATTATTAAAAAAAATCGATCGATAAATATAACTCGTAAGATAATCTTTCATAGTAAAGTATCGGAATAATATTTCATCGTCTTTTCCAATGCGATATCTGGGTGTATCGACTGGACATAAACGTTGAAAGAAATATGGGGGACAGCAGAAATAGTGGAATACATAGAGAGATGAACGTTGATATGAGAAAGGAAGTGTGTGTGTGTGTGTGTATGTGGGAGAGAGAGAGAGAGAGAAAAAGAAAGATAGAGAGAGAAAGAAAAATAGAAATAGAGAATAGAGAAAGGCAGAGAAACAGAAAGAAAGAGCAAAGGAAGTAAGAAGAATGAAAGTCGATTCACATGCGGACAACCGAACACTTTACGGACTTGAGTGCACTTCGATAAG
>NC_140811.1:12277500-12282500 GCF_050613455.1 Vespa mandarinia | reverse complement strand
TTTGTTTAATCATCTATCTATCTTATCTATCTATCTTTCTTTTTTTCTTTCCTTTTATTTTTCTTTCTTTTTTACTTCTTGCAACAATTCGAAAGTCCAATGGGCCAAATTGATTCTTCGACTTGTCGAAAGTCCTAACAAGTCTCACGAGTATCTCCTCAGAATGCTACCTTTCTCTTCATTAATTCTCTATTGTAGTTCTCTCTCTCCCTCTCTCTCTCTCTCTCTCTCTCTCTCTCTCTCACTTTCTTTTTTTCTTTCTTCCTCTTTCTTTCTTAAACCCTCGCCACTATACTTCGTCTGTATGTATTACAACGTCTTAGCTGACTTCGCTATCTCACTAGAGATGGTCAACTCGTCTTTCCAAGTCCAACCGCGCGATTCTTTTCTTTTCTCTTTTCCTCTCCTTCTATCTTTCTTTTTCTCTCTCTCATTCTCTGTCTCTTTCTCTTTCTCTGTCATTGTCTATCTGTCTGTCTGTCTATCCATCTATCTATCTATCTATCTATCTATCTATCTATTTATCTATCTATCTCTCTTTTACGCCATTGTTAGGCGTCACACGCAAGCGGGCTATCAACGTGATGGGAAAACGGAATAGGAATGGACGGACTCAATCGAGAAACGAAAAGATAGAAGACCGAGAAACGATTTTCTATTGCAGTTCCATCGTACTTACTTCAGGTTTACCTAACCGAGAAGAGAAGAACTTTTCGACCTATATTCTTTTCGCCAACAAATAATCTCATTCGTCTATTTTCGACCTTTCCTATGTCTTGTATCTCTTACTTCGTTATTCGATTAAAAACAATGAAGGAATTTTTTTTCCCTTTTTCTTTTTTTTTTTTTTTGACCTCTAACCTTTTTCCTTAGGATCAATAAGAGGTCAGAGAAATATATATTTATCATTTATCTGTATATTATTATTTGTATATTATATTCCAGATCAGAGAAATAAATATTTGTCATTTATCTGTATATTAATTTTCCAGATCGTACGATTAATTTTGTTGATAGAAAAGTAAAAAAAAAAAAAAAAAGAAAAAAACAAAAAATTTACAAAGAAACAACAAATAATCTTTTGCGATCGTTCGCTTTACGATGGAAGATTTTGTTCGAAAGATTTTATTGGTCTCAATCACAAAATGAGGCAAAAAATTAAGAAGTGATTTCATTATCATAGTTATTTCTGTTACTCTATACGTATGTACATATATAATAATTCATTTTATCTTGATAAAATAATTTAACCTTCAGCACGCTCACGTTTTGCTTATCGCTAGCCAGACCAGTTATTTTTATTTTCAAGAATATGCTGGATTCGTCGGATTTCACCCTAACAAATCCAATTCTGCTTACGTACTTCGTGTCCAATTTTAGAAGCGTGACCAACCAACTCCTTTCTTCGAATGTTACAACCCTATTCTATTCTATATGCGCACACTAACGTATCAACACGCTTTAGACAAAATCGATCCTTTTTTAAACCTCCTTATTCCGTTACATACGTTATTCGTATTATTGTATTTTCTACAAAAAAAGATTCTTTTTTAACAAAATCGTTCTCAATAGAAATACGTTTGTTGGTTCGTGTTCTTTCTTTGATAAGATAATAGGAAACTATTATCTTTGATAAAATAATAGGTCGAAATAGAAGTTCGTTTGGTCGTGTCCTTTCTTTGATAAGATAATAGAAAAGAAAAAAAATTAACACGTGATTCCATACCTAATATCTGAACTAATAGGCAACTGTTCTTTTTCTTTTTTTCAAAAGATTTAATTGTGATTTGATTCGATAAGAAAAAAAATTAAATTGGATTTATTAACAATTTATAAGATTAAATTGGATTTATTAACGATGATAAGATTATCGTTTAGTACGAATGTCGAACATCAAACAATTTCGTTTATTATATCTATTTGTGTCGGTTATTCGAAATTACCTACGTGATACTTGTCTCTAAATGGACTCTTGTTAGTCCACTTAATACTCCTATCCGAGATAGTTTAGAGATCGACAACGACAAGAGGAGTGAAGCGGAGAGGAGTGGAGAGGAGTGGAGAGTTGAGGAGAGGAGAGGAGAAGAGAGGAGAGGATAGGAGAGGAGAGGAGGACGGTCAGAAGAAGCAACGGAGCTTAACGTAAAGACCTCGAAGAAATTACTCCAGGAAGATGGTCGTAAAGTAAGGAAAAGTTTATTACAAAAGAGAGAAAGAGAGAGAGAGAGAGAGAGAGAAAGAAAGAGAAAGGTGCGAAAACGAGCCACCGAATGGCTGAACAATTTTGCTGAGGAAAGATTAGAGAGAGAGAGAGAGAGAGAGAGAGAGAGAGAGAGAGAGAAAGAGAGGGAGGGAGAGAGAGAAAGAAAGAGGGAAAGAGAGTGAAATCATCGTTAACGTGAAATAAGTCTCTAATGCGACCTAAAAAGAAATAGGAAGGAAACGAAAAAAGAGAAAAAAAAACAGAAAAAAAAGAAAAAAGAAAAAGAAAAAAGAAAAAGAAAAAAGAGACGACGTTAAATTATAATATATTATAATATAATTATAAACAAAAATATATATATATATATATAAATATATACATCATTGATCGGCAATGTTCTTGATTTTCGTTTTCAATCGTACATTATCAAATTTACATTATTCATTAAATTTACATTATTTTTATCGAATTTACAAAATTACATTATTTTCGTCGTCGAATTATCTCCGATCGAATTATCCTTAATTCTACCTCATTTATCAATTATAATTCCTATGTAAATTTATAATCTCACTTTTCTTTTTTTTCTTTTCTCTCTCTCTCTCTCTCTCTCTCTCTCTCTTTCACATTCATTAATCGAGGAAAAAAATGGTTCCGAATATTATATAATATATTCTGATTGTTGCGTCGTGAGGACGCAACTATGAGAGCATTTCCAGATACGCGTCTTACACTGGACCAGCCATTATAGTCAATTTGCATTGAGAATTTCCCACGTCTCTTCCTTGTCGTCAAACTCACTGAATGGATAAGGACGGTGACAATAGGCTAGGATACCGTTGAAGGCCATCATCAAAATACCGCTCACCGCGTTCCCGCAAATTAATAGGAGAACGCTCGTTCTTTTAAAAGATCCTGTGAAATTCGCGAGGTAGATTCGCGATAAGAAATATTGCACAAATTGAAGCTATAACAGTATATTTGTTGAAATAAGATACAATTGTCTATGTGTTTTGTGCAATGATGTGTAGTTAGTTATGTTGGCTATTTCTGAAGGATTGATAGCCAATAATGTTTAATAAGATTCGAGGGACTAGATGTCATGAGTCTGAAAGATGTAACTTGACTGACATTTGGCGTTTTTAGAACTATCCGCAAAGACTGTGGTGAAATTAGGAAAGGACATAAAAAGGGCGAAGTTGAAGGATGGAAAGGGAAGTTATAGATGCTCATTAGTCGGGGATGGGTCAAGATAGTTCGTTAGAATGTTGAAACATTCCGTGTGTACCCCTTTGTTCTAGTGATCGTGTAGACTAAAAAGTGTCAATGGAAATTTCAAGGCTAGGTGCCAGACAACTCATTACTTGTCACGCCTAGGCATCTATTTTCATTATTTATTTATTGCCTTGCTCGAGACATTATTGAAAACTAGGTATTTGACCAAAAATGCCTAAACTCGGACAAAGGTGGCAATGTGTTTTTTATCTATGTATTTTCTTAACGAGTATCCAACAAATTCCCATAGGGAATTTGATAGGGCAGATATTTCTAATAGTAATGTATGGCCCTTTGGAGAAAGCATTGTGAACAATTGAGGGACGCACATGTGCGTCAACACCGATCGATAATAATTGTACATAGACAAAACAAGAAGTCGGAACGGTAAACGTTCGGATAATGAACGGAAATATTTTTTTGTTTTTTATACACGCACACACATATTCTGATTATACCGCTATACAACATTGTTAAGTTATAATCTTTTCTTTTTTCTTTTTATCAATGTATCTATCTATCTATTTATCTATCTATCTATCTATCTATCTATCTATCTATCTATTTCTTTCTTTTCTCTCTTTCTCTCTCTTTCTCTCTCTTTTTTATATTTAGAACTACTCGATTTTCCACAAACCAGCTCGGATTCATGTCGAGGCCAACGAGAGAGCATAGAACTAACACCGTCAAACAAATATTCGCTCTTCTCACGTATGTACGAACATATACGACTCTTCGAAAACGTGTCTTTCGTGTTTGCGTCAGCGACGCGTATATCCGTGCTCGGTATTTCCTCATGAATAGCAAACTAAATTCATTGACGTAGAGAGATATCTGCTTGATTCATCGTGGCTAGTAGTGTGATGGAATGAAGAGGAGGGGATGGAAGGTGATTGTAGGTAGGAGTAGGAAAAAATAGGGAGGATAAAAGAAAAAAGGAAAAGAAAAAAATTGGATCGACGTATAAATCTCTTAATGGAGAAAATAATAAGTCCATGATTTGCATATATTTTTTTTTTCTTTTTTTACGATCGCGATAGACATGAAAACTTAATTAGTATCAAATCAATTAAATGATACTATACGTTTTTTCTCTCAATTGAAAACTTCATCGTAATTGTCCATTCCTTATTACAAATTAATATTGCTTAAAAAATAAAAATTTATTATAATTCCTGGATATACGTATATACTTATATACGTAATAAAAAAAAATATGGAAATTTTAATCAGATCAATTTTTTTAATATGATAGTGTAATTGAATATACGTAAATATTTTGATGATCTCTAAATACTTGACACCTGGTAGCGTTGTTGTATCACGAAGGATCTCGAAAAGGTAAAGAAAAATAAAGAAAAAAATCAAAAAAAACAAAAAAAGAAAATCCAAATCCGTTCGATATTATTGCAAAAATCGATTGATCGAAAGCAAAGAAAATACATTGTGTAAGAAACCTGACGCGGAATAATTACTGATGAGATTTTTAAATAAAAATTAATTTTAATCAAATCAAATCAAA
>NC_140811.1:12272500-12275000 GCF_050613455.1 Vespa mandarinia | reverse complement strand
GACGATATTTGACCGTCAAAGTGGAATGTCCCTAGATATACTCAGACCTCACACGGACGCACTCACTTAAAAGTGGAATCCAGTATCGGGTTGAAAAGGATAATCCATATAGGTTGGCTTCCGTTAGACGTTTCAGTGTTATCACTTTGAATCAGTTTCATTCGTTTAGCTTTTTTTTTTTTTTTTAAGTAACATATAAGAACGTAGAACGTAATGAAAAGTCGAAAAGAAAAGAAGGGAATAATGAAAAAAAAAAAGAAAAACAAAAGGAAAAATAGTACGAAAGAAGAAAAACTCAAAAGGCAACAAAACAAATCTTCTCTCTCCTTTTGTTTTCTTTCTTCTTTTTAGAAAAAGAACAAGAAAGAAGAAAAGAAAAAAAGAAGAAAAAATAGAAAAAATAAGGGATAAAATTTGACGCAATACCTGCAATAAATTTTTCCCTAGATTAACGACAGGTTCAATCGACGATTGTAACCATAATCGATGTAGTTACTATCATCTCGAAAAGGGTTTCCTTAGCCTATGCGTGTCTATATTTCACTATGGTTGCTCTCACCGCCACATCTCGTTATCTCCAAACATAAATCTTTTTACGATATACAGAAGGGATCCGTCTTCTTCTATTTCTTCTACCACTACTACAACCTCTTCCTCTAGCTCTACCTTAACCTCTTCCTCTTTCTCTCTCTCTCTCTCTCTCTCTCTCTCTCTCTTTTTTCCTTTACCACCATCTTCCCTTTTCTTACCTTACTCCCTTCACTTCTTTCTTTTCTTCTTCGAGCCTCCGAAAGACTATCCGTTATTTCGTCGACGGGACAGGGACTACGTTCGTGCTGGAAAAGGTTATTTTCGAAATTGGCATCGTGATACTTCGACCCAGAGAAGATCGAGCTCGACGATCATGGAAAATGGATTTTCTTGGAAGATGGAGGAAGAAAGGAAAAAAACAAGGGGAACGGATAGGGAGAATGCGTTGCGTTTTTGATAAACAAAAAAGAATGAAAAAATAAAAGATAAAGAAAGAAGAAACAACTTTGATTTTTAATAATATTATTTTTTTTATCTACAATAGCGATCGCGTTTATAATCAATAATTTGTTTTTTCGTAACACTGAAGTATTTTCGTATAAAATGTTTTGCATAAAGAAAAGAGACAAACAAAGAACAAAAGAAAAAAAGAAAAGAAATTATCCAAAGGATATCTCTCGAAGATATCAAAGAAAGAAAAGTACCATGTACTCGTGGTAAGTAGCTAAAATCCGAATTCCGAATTCCGAATTACCGAAATCCCTTGATCCGTAGCATTAGTCGAGTTCGCTTCAACATTAATCCACAATCCTAATTCGTTCTCCTCCTCGAAAACCGAACTTCCCAGGCCAATTAATAACGTGCGACAATTCGACAATCGACATTGTCCATGGGGAATTTGTAGAATCGAATAGTTCGAAAAGTGTTTGGTAACAAAAAAAAAAAACTATATATATACACGTATACACGCGTTACCTATAACATTCTCTTACATTTTTTCTAACGCATATTCCTTGATAATCGTTGTTAGATAATTCCTATTTATTTCTTTCATCTTCTTAATTATTATTAAATCACGATTATAATATCTTATCCAGACGCGTTTACGATTAAAAACATTGTTATCGTTCGTTGGAAAATATATATTTTTTTTTTAATACTGAAACGCGCCTTAGAAGAGATATAATTAAAAAAAAAAAGAAAGAAAAACAAAAAGGAAAAAAAATCATTCTTTTAATAAAACAGAAGAATAAAAAAAGTAAAAAAAGAAAACAAACAAAGGAAGAGTATGCATAGAAAATACGATAATGGAAAATCGATAGAATAGGCGGAGAGGAGAAGGGAAGAGAGGGAAGAAACAGATTAAGTATTAACGCGTAAGCATAAGTGATGTCATAAACATCGAACGCGTTCTCACTTTCGGTTTCGCTCCTCCCCTCCCCCCCTTCTACACCCTAAAAGTTATCATTAACGAAACGTAGTTAACACGTTCCGTGCCAAGTGTACCACCGGTGGTACACGTTAAATTTGATCTTCAGGCCGCGTGTACCACCGGTGGTACACGCAGTCATTTTTTTCTTTAGTCAAAATATCAAATGGCCTAAACGAACGACAAGTCAGGTAAAAATGGCTTGGCACGGAACGTGTTAATACGTACGTATGTACGTATGTATGTATGTATATTCTTTTACCCTGTATTTCGAATATCAGATCCTTTACTCGTTGCTTTTTATTTTTTCATTCTTTCTCATACACGATCCTTTCACAATATCATGAGAGGTATAGAAAAAGGCGAGAAGTTTATAATAAAGAGATGGATGAAGAGAGAGGCTGAATGGATATACAAAAAAAGATTGGAAAAAAGGATGATTCATTTTTTAAAGAAAATGGAGAAGAAGTACGACGAAGATGAAGATAAAGACGAGGATACGAGTACGACGATGTTCGTTCATTTTACCGACAGCAACAG
>NC_140811.1:12187500-12265000 GCF_050613455.1 Vespa mandarinia | reverse complement strand
AATTAGGATTTAATAATAACAACAACAATAATAATAATAATAATAACAATAATAAAAATAAGAAACGTGATTGATATCGTCGTTTAGTTTTCTCCCAATGGAAATTTATATTCTTCTTTCACTAAAGAAAAAAATAATTGTATTATATATATATATATACCTCAGTTATCTAAATATTGTCATGTGTTGGACTTAACGGTATGTGATAGCAATTATTTGGAAGTATTTACCGGATATAATGAGAAAAAGTGTTCTCGCCTCTTGAAATATGCGTTTAATCGTAAATAAAGTTCGGAAAGGAAACTAAAGGGAGAACGAAAACAGCCCAGCTGCGCCATTAACGGTAAGCAAGCAAGCAAGTAATAGATACCAACACCTTCAAGTAGTCTCTTAGTAGAGTCTAACGCCAAAAAGCATTCTCCATCAATCGTGCAATAATGCATGCGCGATTAGAGTGCATACTTTCTTAATGAGATAGAAAGGGAGAGAGAGAGGGAGGGAGAAAGAGATAAATATATATTTATATATATATATACGAGCCGTTCACTTGGCCAAATCAATTAACTCCATATAACGAAAAGTGAAGAAATTAGATAAAATAATATAAATTGCTTTTTTTTTTAAATTCTCTTTATAATATAAATTTAAATAAACGTTGTAAAATGTGTATACATAGTTTTTATGTAAATGGCATGTAATGTGAATTAGATAGAATGATCTTAGAATAATCTGTTATTACTGAAATAAATTAATTTTTTATTCGATGGTTAAAAAAATTGTTTTTCATTTAATTGTATTAAATGACGAAAATCAGAGAAATTCATTATGAATGTAAAAAGTGACGATACCCATCGACGTGATTTGACGTTTAAATTTAAAAAACAAATTCAAAAAATCGAGTTTAATCGATTTGTCTTGTGAACGACTAACACACACACACACACACATATATATCTATGTACTTGTGTGAAAATTACCTTTATCTTTTCTACCGCATTCTAGTTTTTCATAGTTTACACCGGACTCTTATGTCTTCTTGAGATACGTGACTACAACTAGAGAATGATAGTACTTCCTCTAAAAGAATTACGAACGTTTCAACGTACTTACGTCTACTATTCTCGTGTATGAAAAAGTTATATAATTCTCTTCTTCGTATTTCGAAATAATTGAACTACCCGAAGATTTTACAAATCGAAATTAATGTTAATGTATTTGAAACAAATGAGGAAATCACGATCAAGAGATTAACCTTAATTGTGAGAATTAACCTCGGAAAAATTTTGAGATCAATTAAAATAATTTACTCATTGCATGATTCATGAAATATCTGTTTTTTTTTTTTATAATGACACAATTGGAAAAAGAGGTTTTCAAATCTATCGATTATTATTATTACTCGGAGGTTTCAAAGAATATAAAGTATTTTTTTTTTAAATCAAAATTATTCATTCTGTATAAATAATAGCTGTTCAAAGTACCTGAAGTGTAGCACACCCCAAGTGTACAATTTGAAATTATTTTGAGATGTACATAAGTAGATTTAAAGTATTAAGTTATTTTATTTCAATTCGAAGAACTTTCGTTCATTATTCTTCGATTAGACATAACGACGATAAACCATATAAATCGTACATGTAGATAATAATAAACCATACATATAGATAATAATAATAATTATGATTATAATGATGATAATAATATTAATAATAATAATAATTAAATTCAATTAGTAACGATGTTCTACAAGAGATTTCATAAGAACTCGAACGGGATGCTTTCTAAGATTTAATTGAAATTGGCAAAGGGAATTTCTTCTTTGGTAAGATTTTTTTTATTTCTTTTTTTTGCTTTTCATTTTTTTGTTTTTGATTTTTTGTTTTCTCTTTCCTTCCAATCAGGTTAAAAAGTGTGTGTACCTGTATGTACCTCGTTTAGGATAGGTATCGTTTCCTCGTTCATGGCAGCATAGTCGAGATACTGGTAGGTAACTATATATATATATACATATATATATACATATATATATATATATAAAGAGAGAGAGGGAGAGAGAGGGAGAACATTTTATCGTTCAATGATAAAAGAAAGTAAAACGATTTTATCGCATCCACGTTAGCGACGTTTGTCCGTGGGTACAAAAAGCAATCCTACGAAAGGATCGAAAGCTCACGATGGCAAGAACGAAAAACTCGAAGGGAAAGAAAGTTCCTGACAAAAGGAAAAGAAAAGAAAAAGAAATAGAAAGGGAAAAATAAAGAGGGAGGAAGAAAGAGAGAAGCTCGGTTACATTAGAATTACACGAAGAAAAATCCTTTTATTCGGTCGACGACCTCCTGAATGAATCCTTTTGCGGTTAGCACTGGCTATCGATCAATCCGCATTTCCATTCCGGCTTAACGCAAGTGGAGCGTAGAAGCGAATACGAAAGGGCGAAAAGGCGTTGCACCTTGAATATAAAATAGCTTTTCGCTTACCGTACTAGGAGTTTACTATACTGACCGTTCGTTCCTCTTTCGTTCAGCACTCCTTTTCTGCCGTGACAGCATCTTTCGGACGTTTTCTCGCTTCTAAAGAAAGAAGAAGAATATCCATTCGAAGCACTTGATAACCAAACTGTGCAAATATTTCGAAGTAGACAAGAAAAAAAGAAAAATATGGAAGAAAAAATGAAAAAGAAAAAGCAAAAAGAAAAAAGAAAAAGAAAGAAATGAGAAAGAAACGTCAACAGACTTAAAAAATATTTTATACGAGTTTACTATGTAATGATTTTACTATAATAATCGTGTAATAATCGTATAAAGTAGTGAAAATAAAAATTAGTTCGAAGGACGATCAAAATGTTCTTATTATACAAAACTATTTGATAATGATTGATAATGATAATGATAATGAAATAAAAACTATTTACGGATGATCTTAGAAGAATTAAAAAATATTTTTCATCTACTTTATACGAATTAAATAATTTTCACGATATTCACGAAAAATTATTGACAATTGATTGATATCACGAAATAAATATTAATTTTTTTATTTGTAAATTATTATGACACATGATATATAATAATAAGAATTATAAAATATTTATTATTAACTTTTCTGATTATTACTTTTATATATACATATATTTATATATATATATTTATATATATATATATATATATATATATATATATATTTGCATGTGTATATATACAGTAGCGGTCATAAGTTTAAGACAAGTTTTTATTTCGATTATACACACGTAATTTAAATACCATATTTCTATTCAGTTTTTTGTTTCGTAATAATCAAGATATATGTTTGACTTTCTTAATATCGAGTTTTTGATTATCGATCGTAAATAAAATATGACTTCTTTCATATTCATTTCTTTCGAGCTATTGGAAGGAACGAACATTTTTTTAAGACGATCAATCGAAAAAGTAATTTATAGCCACATCTTTCAACAGTATAATAAATAAAGATTTATTTAAAGTCAGTATATAGTGCATTTTTTGTTGTTCTAACTTTATTTACTTATTTAATCTTATTAAAGCATGATTAAATTTCGAAATTTGTTACCAAATGAAAGGGAACAGATTGTGATGTTACGAAAGTAAAATAAAACTTTTATTAAAATATCTTCTATTTTAGATTAATAAATCAAAAATCGCTTATATTAAACAAAATTGCTATAAATTTTTAAAGACTGTCGTATATTCTGATCTGCGAAAGAATGATAGACCACGCAAAAGTATATCAAAAATGGATCGTAGAATTCATTGTTTAAGCGAAAAAAAATTGTTTTTGCTCTGCAATCGATATTGCGATTAAAATAAATAACAATAACGATATAGAAACCAATGCTAGAATAGTCAGAAGACATTGAAAACATTTTCAGTTAAGAGGATGTCTTAAACTTTTGTCCGCTATTGCATATATATAATAGAATTTCCGTAATCTCGTCGAAATATCGTAGAAATCTGTTTTCCCTTACTCTTATGTCAAGCAGTGACGATAATTATAAAACCCGCAATGGCTGATAACGAGAAAACTTAATCGAAGAAAAACACACGTTTAGTCTCCTCTCTCCTGTGTTCGCCTAAAGGAATTAATTCTCGGAACGGATTTTCCATTATGTAAGTGAACCTTTAGAAAGGACGTCCTTTGAAGAATAGTTGAGGGTCGAAAGCGAAAGAGATTTTTCCTCTTTCTCTCTCTCTCTCTCTCTCTCTCTGTCTCTCTCTCTCTCTCTCTTTCTCTCTCTCTCTCTTTCTCTCTCTCTGTCTTTGGGGTTTTTTCTTTTTCTTTTTTTTTGTTTCTTTCTTCCTTTATACCCATATATGCGCTTAGCGAACCTTAAGGCAAAATACGAATATACAATCGTAAAAGCCAAAAGTGCATTAGGACGTTTGGTACGATTGAATTTAACTATACAAAGATAAAAATTGATTATTTCTATTGAAAAAACCATTAAGGATTTTTTGTCTGACGTCGCGTTAAGGATTAACCATTCATTTGATTTTATAATGTTAACATTTTTTCCCCTCGAACGAAGAAAAGAAATAAAGAAAAAAAAAAAAAAGAAAAAAGAGAAGAATGGAAAGTCTTCAAAACTAATTTTTCAAAAGTCCACAAATAGATCAGTGAAAGGTCTTTCGAAATTTTTTACCAACATTTAAAATGATTCGAGAAAATGTATCGAAGAACCGCTATGTTAATGTTCACCAGTCTATTCGGATTTTTGTATAACAAAAATATATTGAAAATGATGATCGTGTCTTCGTAAAATAAATATAAATTTTTCTATTGAATTTATATGCATACGTTAGATATTTAGATAAAAATATAACGTTAATAAAAAATTGTATTACAATATCTATATATATATATATATATGTATAGATATAGGTATATTAATCCTTTAACATTACTTCTTTTACTCGTGCATATAAGTATCAACATAAAAACAAAATAGAAAGAAGAATAGAAAGAATGAACAAAAGAATGAACTTGGTAGAGATTTCATTTGGAATGTAAAATTGTAACACAATTCTTCATTTCCTTTTTTTTTTTTTGTTTTGTTTATTTTTCCGAGCAGCAGCAACAGCAGAAAACTCGCGTTAGCCCCAATGAACATCGAAAAAGTTTTCGTAGCCCAGTTTTGGTCTCAACTCGATAAGTGAAAAAAGCTTACAAGCTTTTTTTTAGCGGCTGGTAGGAGGCAAACAAAAAATATCAAAACACGAAAACAAATAGAAAAGGAAATCTTGTAATCCGTTGAAGGGAAAAAGATTTCGAGAAACGCGTCATACATAAAAATTTGTCACGAAATTGCCCTCCGTGAAACTCCTTCACCGCCATCCACCCACCTAATTTAATCCGTTGCATATGACAAAACTTTTACATGTAACGGCTTTTAAAACTAATTATATCAAACGATGTTATTTTGTACGTACGTTTGAAACATCGAAATGAAATTTCACGTGCCGCTCGTTGGCGGCCGTTAAAACCGTTCCCTTTCTCTTCAAACGATGAGAGAAACGAACAACGGATAATCAACGTTGGACTTGGAAGCGGCACGATTGCAATCTCCGGTTGTACGTAGTTTTCATAATTACACAAATTAACGTATACAATGTTCTCTTTCGTACTACGTGTTATTACATATTATTATAAGTAATATATCCTTTTTATGCGAACGGTCCCTATGTCACTTCTTATTTCAACGTGACAGATTGAATAGATATACGTGTTAAAAAGAGAGAGAGAGAGACAGAGAGAAAGAGAGGAAAAGAAAAAAAAATCGCTTCAACCATATTCTTACATATCTCATCTGTTTCCGATAATTATCTGGTTATCATATACGGCAATTAAAATGAATTTGTAACATGATTTACGATTTACCAATAAAGAGAATAGAAAAATCGAACGAAATAAAATTAATAAATTAATTAATTATTAAATTAATAAATTAATAAATAAATAAATAAATAAATAAATAAATAAATAAATAAATAAATAATCGGATAATCATTTAAGTGAATAAATAAATAATGAGATAATTCATATAATGGATAAATAAGACATATTTCTTGTTATTCATCCTATTCGAAAATAGACATTATCCGAGAATATTCTCTTATCTCTGAATATAAATAAATAAGTACTTACTCACTTATGTAGGTATACTTACACATCTACCTATCTTACACCAACCAACCCACCTACCTTCTTATTCTTCCTTTTACACGAATAGATACTTCTCTACCTCCCGTTCGTTATTTCGCACGAAGCAGCAGGATATTTCCAACGTGGCCGATATATCTTTGATTTATTCCGTTCACCGACAAATCGAAGAAATTCCTACGGTAGAGGAATCCTCGAAAATCGAGAAAGATATTTTGCAAAGAAAGTACCGAGTCAGCTAAGACCTTTCGAAACTATCGATCTTCCAATTCGATCTCCAAAATTCCAAACGTAAAAGGGGAGCGAGCGGTGGACTGGTGAGGGGAAGTGGTCGTGCTGAGGAGATGAGGGAAGAGGAGAGTCTCTCGAAAAATTGGGTTTCCCTCTTTCCGTCTAGCGAAAGTTTGCTCTGTCTACGATGCTTGGACAGTGAAATAGAAAAAGAGAAAGAGATAGAGAGGTAGATAGAAAGAACCAGAGAAAGAAAGAGAGAGAAACCGAAAGAGAGAGAGAGAGAGAGAGAGAGAGAGAGAGAGAGTGAGAAAGAGAATGCGGAAGCCGCAGAAAATTTCTCAGTCCACCCTCGCGGAAGTAAACAGAAAGCTCTCTCTCTCTCTTTCTCTCTCTCTCTCTCTCTCTCTCTCTCTCTCTCTGGTTTTCTCTTTCTTTCATTTCCTCTCTCGTTCTCTCTGTCTCACTTTAGCATGAGTAGAAACGTCGTAAAAGACTGCAGCGGAGTGCGTCACGAAGATGAATGGTTAACCGATAGGACTGTTGCTGAGGGAAGGGTAGACAAACTAGACCGTGACATGCAAGCATCCTTTCCTCTCTCTCTATTTCTCTCTCTCTCTCTCTCTTTCTTTCTTTATTTCTTTCTTTCTCTTACTCTTCTCACTATTCTATTTACATCCTCTAATATACTATTCACGTTCTAAGTGCAAGCTTTCTCTCTCTTTCTCTCTCTCTATCTTTCTCTCTTTCTCTCTTTATCTTTCTCTTTCTCCTATATTTCTAAACCACTATTCTTGTTTTTGTTTTTTTTCTTTCTTTTAATATATATATATATAACCTTGCAAATGTAAGTTCTCTTTCTTTCTATCTTTCTCTTTCTCGGTATCCATCTATCTCGTAGGTCTCTCTCTCTCTCTTTCTCTCTCTCTCTCTCTCTCTCTCTCTCTTTCTTTCTCTGATAATACGAAGTAGACGAATGTCCGAATGGAAATATCTGCGTTAGTGGCCTATTTTCGTCGTAGTTTTGTTAAGACACAGTTTTGTTGTATCAGAAAAGTCATTCACCCTGTAATAAATATTGTCCCTTGGAAGTACCTAAGTTTTAACAAGGACAACGACGACGATGACGACGACGACAACGACAACAACGATGACGATCTTGACAAAATCCGCATGTTTTTTCTCGTCCAGAAGTAAAGTAAACCGAACAAAATTATACTCACTCGACATTATACTTCTGAACTTATATTTTTCTTATCTTTATTCGTCCTTCTATTTCTTTTCTTTTTCTTTTTTATTTCTTTTATTCATTTTTGTTTTTTTTTTTGTATTTATGTTTTTTTTTTTTTTTTTTTTTTTTTTTTTTTAACAGAAATAATTCGTAGGAAATAATAAAAAAGTTGAACGACCGTTTTCACACGTGTTGCAAGTGGGGGGAAAAAAGTGAAGTTAATTTATTTTTCATCAAAAGAAAAAAAGGAAATTCATGAGCGACCAAATAAAAAAACGTTGGGCGAGTGGAGGTAAAAATCGTTTGTAGTTATTTGAAAAGAAAAAAAAGAAAAAGAAGAAAACAAAATAACATATTAGAACGATTGTCGGACATCTTTCCAAGTTATATACTTCTTTGTGATATACGTACATATATATATAATATATATATGAATATATATGAACCAGCTATGACGATGACGACAAGATCGATCGAATTTTATTTACAATGAGATCGTAAGATAAGAACGAAAACTCGAGAAAGTTTCTCGCGACGCTTTCAAATCGTGCTTTCGTGAAGTATAAGAGAAAGCTTGTATTCAAGCTTCATTTATACTACTCTGATTCTTAGTGTGCTTTCAGAGTTAGGTGAATCCAATTTCAAACGTATCTCTCTGTCTCTCTCACTGTTTGTCTCTCATTCTCTCTCTCTCTCTCTCTCTCTCTCTATCTATCTCTTTTTCTCTCTCTTTCTCTATCTCTGCTTTTCTGTACAATCAGATTCGTCCATAGTGATTTTTCGTGAATTCCCTGATACGAGTTACTATTTTTTTCATTTATTGAATCCACGTAATGTTTTCATTATTGAAAAAGGACTACAATGCATTTATTTTATTATTTTCTTTTCGTAAAAATAAGTTAAAAAAGAAAAATGTAAAAAGAAAAAAAGAAAAAACAAGAAAAATAGTTTATTTCGACATTTATTTATGAATTAAATAAATAAAATCGGACGGGTTGCCATTTAGTGGATCAGTATTTTTTTTTTTCGATTAATATTTTAAATAAATGTACGTATAATAAAATATCAATATGTAATATAAACAGACACAATCTTGACATTTATTTTATTTCTCAAAATATTCATGCAAATATATATATATATATATATATATATATATATATATTTATTTATTTATTTAATATTGCATATGTGTGTGTATTTTTGTTTATTTGATCAGTATTTTTATTAATTATCATAAGTATTTACATAAACATTAAGTATTTACATAGATTTAGGTATATATAAATTATTATTAAATTATTACATATATATATATATATGTATTAAATTTATTTGTTAACAAGAATATATATATTTTTTTAAACCAAATGGACGATTTACAAAGAATTATATTTCGGGGTGTGTTTAAGCAATCGTAACGTAAAAAGAGTAGCAACAGGTGAAGCTGTGTCATGTTGAACGATTACTTTAGAAGGAAGAGCGCGAGAGGTAGGAGAGGAGTATAGCGTGATATAGGATGGTCGCGGAAAAGAGACGAGGGTGGAAGGGAGAGAGGTATGTCTACTCTAGAACGATACTAGAAGCTTCGTTAGTGGAAGACAAACATTTCGAGTTTGTCAAGGCCAACGTGGCACTCGCGGATTTACAACAGTGCTTGTCGAACTAATCGTGAATTATTTTGCCTCTCTTTCTCTCTCTCTCTCTCTCTCTCTCTCTCTCTCTCTCTCTCTTTCTTTTTTTCTCTTTTTCTTTCTCCCACTCTCACTCTATGACGAATATTACGAGCATCGATAACGTTCTACCTCGCATTGTTGTTTCGCGTCGAGCTATATTCTCCAATCAAATCTCTAAAATGAAGTTCGATGTCAATGTCAATGTCCATTAGTATACTACATCTACCGATTAAACTTTTTGGATTATGGTAATCCTGTCGAAAACTTTCACGTGTTCTACTACGAAACTATCATTACATGATAATAGATAAGAAACTTCTTCGAATTAAAACCTAATCTCCAGAAGTTTATTTTGCTCATTCTAATCAGTCGTGCCGATAGTTGTTAAATTATTTACATTTTATTAATGACAATGACATTTTATTGTCAAGTTAGTTATCTCTATATGTATTTAGATGATGGAATGGAAAAATGTTTTCCTTCTTTCTCTTTTCTTCTTTCTTTTTCTTTTTTTTTTTTTTACTAGCGAAAACTAAAAATTATATAAAATGTGTCATCATAGAAAAAAGGGTGAAGCATATATAATAAAGTGAGTTGACGAAAAATCGATCATTGTCAATTATAAACAGATTCAATTTACAAACGTTGAACAATAACATTTAATAAGATAATATTTAATTAGGAAAGAGAGAACATATAATGATATTTGAATATGCATATTAGATATTTCCTTTTCAATGCAAAAATGTGATCTCTGTTTAAATAATGGAATCTCTATTTACAATAATAATGCATCTTCGTTTCAATCAATCGTTCAATCTACATCCCAATTTGTATATTCTGGAAAAAAGGAAAAAAAAAAGTAAAAGGATATAGTATATATTATACCAAAAAAAAAAAAAATAAAAAAGAAAAAAAAATTGAAAAAATTTTGCCGACGAAGTCACTTCACTCAAACGTTCACGTAGTAAAGGTTAGATTTTTGATTCGTATAAGTCGGAATTTTTGTCGACAATACCCTATAAGCGTTTCACCCGTTTATTCAACTGTGAATGCAACGAAATTAACTTCGTTCCACCAACTGGTTCGTTCGCATTGACCGTTACGATACACTTTTGTACATATATACGTGTTTCATATGTATGAAAGCGAATTTATATATATATATATATACACACAATAAGTATATTATACCGACAAGGAATTTACGATGACAAAAATACAAATGTAAGAAAAAGGTTTCGGTATTAACTTAACCGAATTCAGTAACTCGGTTATTAAATACATAACAGGGAATAATGATAATCTTTGCAGAAACGATTTTGTGCACACCTCAAAATAATTTCAAGTTGTGCACTTGGAATATGTTATAGCCTAGGCACTTAGAACAGCTATTATTTATACAGAATGAATAATTTTTACTCCAAAAAAATACTTTATATTCTTTGAGGCTTCGGTGATAATAATCGATAGGTTTGAAAACCCCGTTTTCCAAGATTGACATTATAAAAAAAAAAAAAAAAAAAGAAAAAAACAGAAATTTTATGAATCACGAAATGCGCAAATTATTTTAATTAAGCTCTTTGTTGTCCTACATTCCACAGGTACAATTAGGATTAAAATACATTATCTTCGTTCGAAGATCGTAATAATTTATAGAATTATATATTGTAAGTGAAAGATAAAGAACAAAAAAAAAAAAAAGAGAAGAAAAAATTTTAGAAAAATTATTAGCTCCATTTTTACAATGTCAAAATTTTCGAATTTTACAATGAACGGCGGTGTTAAATTTATAAAGAGATTTCTCTTAATATCAACGAACTTCAATTCTTATCGATCAATACGCATAATAGAAATTCCTTTTTACGGCGAATTTCATTTCCCCTCTCCTTCCCCTTTCCCCTTTGTATCCTCACCGCCATCACTCCTCATCACCCATATAATACCATTATTATACGAATTTTTTTCGAAAGGAATTAACTTAAACGCTACTCGAACAAGTTAAGCACTTTTTTCTTTATAAATCCGTGAAAGTTCGCGAAAGAGGAAACTAAAAAGGATCGGTCTTGGCTTCTAAGATTTTCCATTGCAAAAGAGATCGACGTTTTTGAGATGGTTTTGGAGTACTTGTGAAATTATAAGAAGGTCACGTTCTTAGAGGTAGAAAAGGAAAAAAAGAAGAAAAAGAACTATTATAGCACAGAGAAATCTGAAGATTTCTTCGAAACAAGCTTTTTTTCTCCTCTTTATTCTTCGTTTTTTTCTTTCCTTTTTTTTTCTCTCTCTCTCTTTACATTCAATTATAAAATGTAAGTACAAATATAGATTTTTTTTGTCTTATATCTCGTATGTATTCTGGCTTAACAGAAACCTATAACGAGAAACTTACACGATTATTATTCCCTCATTTTATCTTTCATTTTTACTACAAATAACGACAGGGATGGTTGGGGTATGGAGAGACAGGAAGACAAGAGAAGTGGGGTGGGGACAGGAGGTGAGAGAAAGAGGATAAAAAATGAAGCTACGACTGTTTCTTTCCAGTCGATCGATTTCTTTCTTAACGTCGTCAAACTCGATTATATCGTAGTCTCTAAGCGGTGCTGAAACGACGTTTACGAGACGTTGGATCGAAGCTCCAACGCGAGAGATAAATTATTCGAAAGTGTACTCATTTTAAGATGAGGAAGAGGAAAAAGCAGAAAAAGCAGAAGAAAAAAGAAAAGAAAGAAAAAGAGAGAAAGAGAGAGAGAGAGGGAGAGAATGAGAAAGAGCGATGGAAAGAAAAAAAAGGAAAGATGAAAAAGAAAAGAGGAGAAGGCTCGATGTAGAGTGAGATAGCATAAAATGAGGAGAAAATCTAACGGGGGAGAGAAAGAAAATGTTGAAAGTCGTTGTTGGACGTCTACCTTCCGGCAAACTTGCTTGCTGGGATATTGAAAGCCCATTATGGTACCTAAGGACTGTAATTGGCGATAGTTAGCCAGTATCCCCCTTCTACGTGGACCGTAGAAAACAACTAGAGAGAGAGAGAGAGAGAGAGAGAGAGAGAGAGGGAGAGAAAGAGAGAGAGAGAAAGCTTTCGTTGTAGTTAGGTAGTAAATTCCGTTCGACCAAGAAAAACGGATAGACATAAAATAATAGTGTAAGTTTATTCGTCTGTTAAATAATACGAATCGATTTCAAATAGGAAAAGAAAATAACAAAATAATATAATATAATCTCTTGTTATCTCGATTTGTAATGAGACGACGAAATATAATATATATAAAATCAATTTTAAGACGAATTATATATATATATATGTGTGTGTGTGTGTATGTGTGTGTGTATGTGTGTGTGTATGTGTGTGTGTATGTGTGTGTGTGTGTAAATAAAAAGTGGAGAAATGCGATAAAATAATATAAATTGTTTTTTAAAATTCTCTTTATAATATAAATTTAAATAAACGTTGTAGAATGTATAAACGCTCGACGTAGTTTTTATGTTAATGTAAACCGAATAAGATAGAATGATTTTATAATAATCCTTATTACTGAAAACGATTAATTTTTATTCGACGGTTAAAAAGTTTTGTCGTTTAATGATATCAAATGACGGAAATTAGGGAAATTAATTATGAATATAAAAAATCAGGATACCCATCGACGTGCTTTGATTCTTAAATTTTAAAAAATTCAAAAAGTGGATTCGATCGATTTGGCTTGTGAACGGTTCATATATAAATATATATATAAATATATATATATGTATGTATGTATGTAAGCGTATGATATTACTCTTAAAAAGAAAAATATACGTATTCGTAATTATATCATAAAAATATATACATATACGATTTAAAATCATATAAATTCTCATTAAATATTATATTAATGTTCGTTTCATATTAATTAATTCTTGAATGATTAATTTCTATATTTAATAATTCCTATTTCGAGTCGACTATTTGACTCTCCGACTATTTTCGTAATTGCTGATAAATATAAAGTAATGTTGAAGTTATCAGTATTTGATCAGACACTGAGAAAGGATGCCTGGGTAAAAGTTAAGTAGAACGAACGGTGTTTGATATTCGCCGGCGCCAACGTTATTGCCGCCCGTAGACTCCGTCCCCATCACCTCCACCATTCTCAACACCCCCTCTCCTTTCCGATAAAAAATATTTTACGAACTCGAAGTTCCAATCTACTTGGTTATTTAATTACTTTAAGAAAAGAGATTATACGAATACTTATTGAATTTGTTGTTTTGTTTTTTTTTTGTAAACTTTTATTAGATACTTCTTTTCCTTTTCTTTTCTGTCTTCTTTTTTTCTTTTTCTCTCTTTTTCATTTTTTTTTTTTTTTTTATTCGTTTTACGAGACAAGCAGGTAAAATAAAGCCGCAAATGCACAGTTCACAAGGGTGCCCCCCCTGCTCCCTTAACTAAAAGCATCTTCTAACCGCGAAATATTTATGCATCACGCTTTATTCATTTTCCCTGTTCTAATTCTAACAACCTCTTTTCCCCTTGAGTCGAAATGAGATATTATATCAAACGGCAAGAGAACAAATGAAAGTACATCGAGCAAATTGTGCTACAAAGGAAACGTATCTATTCATGTATGCTGTTTATCTGTCTGTATGTATGTATGTATGTAAGTATGTATATATGTATCCAAGAATATGCGTTCAAACATATGCGTAGCCCCATTTCTGTTTCCAAGATTAAACCGGAATGAAGTAATACAATCAAGAATTTCTTAAAATTATTTATTTCAAAATATACAAGTATATATATATATATATATATATATATATATATATATACCTTATTAAACATCATCCTACCATTTTTTATTTTACCTTTAATTTTATTTCTTTCGAATCTAATTTTTTTTTATTTCGAACTGGTAGAACGACTGATGCTCAATTCTTCTTTTTTTTTCTCTCTCTTTGCTACAAAAAATCTTTACACAAAATTTATGATCATTATCGGGCCTGGAAAAAAAAAGAAAAGAAAAAAAAAACAGAAAGAAAGAAAAAAAAAGAACATTAATCATGCACAAATCGAAATAAAAAATAATCAAAGTCAATCTCTACAATTCTATGTTAAACGATTTTTCATATGAAATATGAACGAGATAATCGTGCAATTACACGTTAAATGAGAGTTAAATGATTTCAATTTGAAACTAGAAAAAGACGTACGAGTAAAAAAAGAAAAATAGACAGAAAGCGAGAGAGAGAGAGAGAGAGAGAGAGAGAGAGAGAGAAAGAGAGAAAGTATAAGAAGATGGATAGGAAAGTTGAATGAGAGATAGAAAGAGTAAGAGTGAATGATTGAGTGAGTGAGTTAGTGAGTGAGAGTGAGAGAGAAGGAGAGAGAGAGAGAGAGGGAGAGAGACGTGGTGATTCAAAGAAGGGGATGGAGGTGCAGGAGGGAAAACGTTTCGGGCCGATGCTTCGAATAGAAGATGGAGATTGCCAGGATGAAATTGCGCGAGAAAGGGCGCAATCCCGTGGGATAAATAGACTTCTGCTGACCCTTAGGGCGACTATGACCTCGCTAGATAAGCAGACCGAAGAACGTTGGATGATGCGAAACGATATTCGTCTCCTTTAGGTACGTCGATAGTGATCGCTGAGAATGTGAAGGAAGGATAAAGAGAGTTTACTTGATGGTCTCTTTCTCCTTATAAAAGAAAAAGGACAGAAAAGAAAAGAAATAAAAAAAAAAAAACGAAAGAAAGAAAAAGTTGAAAAGAAATTCTCTCTATATTACGTGTGTGTGTATATATGTATTTATATATATATATATATATATATATATATATATATGTATATATATATGTATTTATATATATATATATATATATATATATATATTAGGGGGACCGAAAAGTAATGTCGCTTTCTTAAATTAAATTCAAACGAATAAATGTTTAACAAGTTTTTATTTTTAATCACAATCAAATATCGACATGCGCAGAAACGACATTACGTTCCGGTCCTCCTAATAGATGTATACATTTATATATATATATATATATATATATATATATATATATATATATATAGATTGATTAATTATTATTTTGAATAAAAGAAAACAATTCGTTTCGTACGATATATTAAAATTATCATTGTTTGTTTTATCTATGGTAGGTTAATTATTTTTAATAGAAGGGAACAATTCATTTCGTACCATATATTAAAATTATCATTATTTGTTTTATGCATGGTAGGTTAATTATTTTTAATAGAAGAGAAACAATACGCTTTCGTACAACTTACTAAATCGATTATTATATTCTCGAATGATAATTAATCTCGAAATTAAGTTTTAACCCGTATATCTCTAAATTATATTACATTATAAATGAATGCTTTTCGATAATTGAATTTCAAAACAGGTTAGATAGTTCCTCTCTGTATCTGCGTTAGTTCTGATAATTTATGAACTTTAGATTATATTCAAAATGTCATCCGAGTAACGTGGGAGTCTTGCGAATAGAAATAACGTAAATCATATTAAAAGGATTAGAGATAAAGAGAAGGAGAGAGAGAGAGAGAGAGAGGGATAGAGTCCTGCTTTCTATAAATAAATGTGTGCGTCTGTGTGTATATATTTATGCGTGCAATTTAATTCATGTATTATCAAATCGATATCAATATATTATAAAACACTAATAATTGCTATTGGAAACTAATGAATTATATTTATAAATAATATTGATTAAAATTATTTTGAAAATATTATATTGTGAAATTTGTGTATATATACATACATATATATGTATACATATATATATATATATATATATATATATATATATATATATACGTAAAACAAACAATGAAAATTTTCAAATTGAAAAACAATGTATAATATGTATGAATATATATGCATAAGTATAATTAGGTACAAAAACAAATATAACTTATCATATATTATGGTTTATTTACAAAAAAAGAAAACGAATATATAATCGTTTCATTTTCTACGTTTAGAAATTTAGTATCCACTTTCGAGAATACGTATGTAGTTTTAAATGAAAATTTTAGATAACCAAAATGCGATCAATGATATTTTCATCAATTTCGTTTATTATTTTGTGAAACAAAAAAAAAAGAAAAGAGAGATTGAGAGAGAAAGATATTAGATTGATGGCTATACATTTAATCGACATGAAGCTTAAATAGAAACGATTCTTTTTCGCCGATCGAATGGACGAAACGAGAAGGCTCGTGAGATTAAAACGAACTCATATATTTCATTCCGCTTGGTGTGTACATATATATGTGTATGTGTATATATATATATATATATATATATATATATATGTATATATATAATATATAATATATAATATATTTATACCTACATACACCTATATATTTTCTTCGTTTTTTTTTTTTTATTCTTTCTTTTATTCGCGATTTTACGATGGGCGTTTATTAATCGTTTATACAAAACATACGACCACGATTTATTTAACGATGGGAAATCTCGTGACGGAGATAACCGTTATTGTTTTTACCGAGGGATAAAATCATCGGAGAGCGACGGATTCATTAGCCATTCATTTTACTTATCGCTTTAATTTCGATTAAGCCGAACTTCCATTTATTTTCCAATCTCAATTGCGTGAGTAGATATGAATTTACTTTTTAATATGATCAAATATAAATCACACAACTATTTATATTATTTGACATTAGAAGATTTGGCTATATTATCGTTGAAAAATTTTTCGTATTTTATTATATTCCTAAACAAATAATGTTTATCTGTAAATAAACAATGTTTAATATCTGTAATTGATTTTATTTGAATATCTTTATTAAAATTATTCATTGACATATAACAATAAACACAATCGAATACAATGTTATTATACGATATACCACGATGTTGTTTATTTAAATATAAAATAGTAACAATTTTGATATTATTTCTTGACTTATCCAACCATAACATAACATAATATAGTATAACATTGTATATTATATTATACAATGGTTTACTAGTATTATTTTATTTAATACTACGAATATCGTCTTTACTTATTAACCATGCCATTGGAAAACGCTCGTAAACGCAATTCAATACAATATTATTATATTTTATTTACATGTATATATATATATATATATATATATATATATAATATTAAAATTTTCAACATTATTTGTTTTACAATACAATGATTATATACGTAACGTATATATATCGTAAAATTGTTCGAAAAAAGAAAAAAAAAGATAAATCGTTCTATTTTAATATCGAATTAAAAAAAAAAAATATCGATCATAATCCGTTATAATATAAAATCGATGTTTATTGAAAATCATTAATTATTATTATAATGACAAGACGATTGACTTTCCCTTTCGAATATTATTAGAAGTTTCAATTTAAAGGGACCAATGGTGAATTCACTTGGGAAATAGGTAGAATTTATCGGATTCGCTAAAATTGTTCTCACGAGAAAATCGTAGAACGTTCTAGATTCGATCGTTTATCTCGACGTAAAGCATTTTGTCTCCATCAAGACCATTCTCATTTCAATCATTCACACCTACGTAGAAGTGCAAGCAATTCATTACTTTCGACAACGTCATTGTTTTTACCTTCCGAGTCATGAAAATTTAACAACTACACAAAAGTCGAAAATACATGTTTCGCTATTCATAATTTTTATTATATTTAATCATTAATTTATTTTCATTTTCATTTTGATTTACAAATTTTTATTTTGGTAAATTGAACGTATAATATGGTGCCATTGTAAAAAATGTAGCTTTTTATTTAAAAAATAAAAAAGGTTATTATTATTATTATTATTATTATTATTATTATTATTATTTATTATTATTATTATTATTATTATTATTATTTATTATTGTTATTATTATTATTATTATTATTATTATATAATGTTATATATATATTATATATATAATAATACAATAATAATAATAATAATTTTCTAATATATTTATTAGATATGTAGTTTATTCAAAAAGAAAATATATATATATTATATATATTATATATATTATAGTATATATATAAAAGAAAAATATGTGTACTACTACAAATAGAATTTCTCAAAACGGATAGATCCTTTTGATTGTGTGAGAGAGCATATGTAAATTAAATGGACAAGGAATAGGTCGTTGAAAGCGTAATAGTGGTACGAAGCATAAATCGTTTGCATAGGACAACAATATTGCTATGCAAAGAGCGATTATATAGATATAGAAGGTAGAGTAATAGAGAGAGAGAAAAAAAAAATATATATATATATATACATATATAGATACATACGTACATAGGTAAATGATAACGATGCTAGATTTATTCGTGATCTCTCGTTACTTTAATGTATCACTATGTGTTCTAGAATGCAGAGCTACGATAATTATAAAAACGATCATGTTTAAGATAACAAATTATACCTACATATATACACTTTTATCGGCGTAACAAATTTCAACAATTTAATTGTAATACGTAACGTATTGTAATATAATACAATAAATTACATATCCAAGTAATAATTATTATAATAATTCAATCGTATTTAATATATATATAAGCTAGTTGCAAAGAAATTTTTATAATTTAATCTTTTTAGATATTAATTATCTATGTTATTTTTATCTATACCTTAGAGAATATTAACAAATTTTCACGTCATTTAAATATTAAAAATTTATCGAAGAAAGGAAGGAACCTCCTTTTTTCTTTTCTTTAATAATTGATCTCTAAGTAACTCTAAAAAAAAAAAAAAATTAAAGAAAAATTCTCGATAACAATTCCTGATCGAATGAATATAGAAGACGCATGAATTTCCAAGAGATAAGTAGAAAAAAGTAAATGCATAAGAAAAAATAAGAGTGAAAGAATGTTGTTGCATTAAGTTGTTCTTTTTCTTTTTTTTGTTTGTCTTTCTTTTTTATAAATCTTATATTAGGCATCTTTGTTAGCAAGTTTAATTCTGAGAAAAGGACAACGTTAGCTCTACGTTGAAAAGTTCCTCTGATATCTCGTGTATCAGAAAAATAAAATAAAAGGAAAGAAGAGAATTAGCTAAAGTAAGAAAGAGAGAGAAAGAGAGAGAGAGAGAGAGAGAGAGAGAGAGAGAGAAAGAATCTTTGAAAATATTCGTCTTATTTATATATGTATGTACGTCGAAATTTAAAATACAGTCTCATTTAAAGAATTGTACATCTCACAAATCCATAAGGCAACGTCGATGACAAGGGGATGGACGTAGTCAAAGTTAACAACATAAACAACAACGCGAAGAAACGAGAAGAATAAGATTTTTATAGAAAGAACGTAAGAACTTTCTCAAATGAGCAAGTTTGGACTAACTCAAAGTACGAGAAAATTTATGTTTCTTTGGAAAACTTTTGTATTATTACAAATCAACGCGCAATTTTTCATGGAATATATGCAATATTTTTATTATGCGTTATTTTTATTTTCATGGACTATTGCAATATTATTATGCAATAAATTTTTAATCGTTAAACAAATCCATGACGAATGATTTTATCACAGAAGAATTTATTTGTTTTTATAAAAAAAAAAAAAAAAAAAAAAAAAAAAAAGAGAAAGAAAAAAGAAAAATCTTCAAGAATTCTTATCATAATGATTTAATAATTTTCTTTCAATCGTTCTTACATTGTCTATTGTCTTGTCACAATTTATATAGTACAATTTATTTTATTAAAATTTCGTACGTTTAATTATTATTATTATTATTATTATTATTATTATTATTATTATTATTATTATTATTATTATTATTATTATTATTATTATTATTATTATTATTATTATTATTATTATTATTATTATTATTATTATTATTATTATTATTATTATTATTATTATTATTATTATTATTATTATTATTATTATTATTATTGTCGTTGTTATTGTTTGTCATTTTTCCGAACGTTTCATCATTCCATCATGCTTTTAAGAATTTACGGACTATAAAGCATATATTGACTAATCTACAATATATATATATATATATATATATATATATATATATATATATATATATATTTGGATTTAATTGTATCTTTAATATTTTATTATCATTATTATCATTATTACAATTTCCTTTTTCTTTTACTTTTGTGAAAGATGAAAGAAAAAACACTATCAAAAGACACTAAACAAAAATTACATACTTCCACATTTCAGGATTCATTATCGTTTCTTCAGTCATTATTATTACGATTATTATTATTATTATTATTATTATTATTATTATTATTATTATTATTATTATTGACTTTATTAGAAATAAACATTATTCTTTCTTTCTCTCTCTTTCTTTCTCTTTGAGATAGGGTGATGATCGTTGAACGAATAAAAAGAACAATGAAATCAACGTACTACGTTCTTTTAATTATTATAATAACGATCGAGTTAATGAAGCAATCAGAGTTTGAGATTCGAATGGAAAATCGAACTCGAAACCCGATGACCGCGTATTGAAAGCTTACGATATCCGTCGTTATTCGCACCGATAGGCCGCTCGATTAAATCCTCCGTTCTATTTTAACAAAGTAAACAAATATTTGCTCCCATCAATCATGGAAAATCAACGTGTCCAATTACCTTACAAAACATAACTCGAATCTATTCTATCGTTATGTCGACATTAACTTTATCAACGATATGCAAAGCGACTCTATTAATTCACCATGCCGCCTAAGAGAAGAAAGACCCCGTGAAATCCTGAAACGAACCAGTCTAATCTCCTACACACACACACACACACACACACACACACACACGTACACACACATGTATATGTATTGTATATACTATACTATACATATATAATATAATATAATATATTATACTCGAAGCATGTACACATATATACATATGAATTGAGACATCGCGTTTCATATTTTCCTTTTTTTGAAGTTAAATTTCTCAATCTCCGAGGATTAATTAACGATTGTATTCGTAGAGATAATAATGTACTATTTCTATAATGTTTGCATTGTTATTTATTTTGATACAACAAATGACTAAATAGAATATTATGAATATACATAAACATTTCAATTTCATCTTATTATTAATCTTTGACGAATTATAAAACTTCAATCGACTTATTAATCACTTATTTACTTTTGATATAAATAATATAATATATTTCATATATTACGACACGATTACGTAATTTTTATATAAAAATATGAATGACAAATAGGTATCTATAGTTTTTGTCGATTAATTTGTTTATTTCGATAAAAAAAGGTTTATAATATCGATTTATTTCTTTTCTTTATTATTACATTTAATCGAAAAATCGATGCCTGTTTCTTTTCAAAGAAACTTATTTTATTAATAATGAATCAATCAATAAAATGCATATTATGTAAATATATTTAATATATATAATATATATATATATAAATATATATATATATAATATATATATATATAAATATATATATATATAATATATATATATATACTCTCTTCAAAGTTGTGTCTTCTATAAATTTTATCGATAATTGATTGTATATGAAAACTAACCGAGTAAAGTAAATATTCCTTCCTTTCTCTATTCCGATTGGATTGAATTCATTTTGTTTAAGGAAAATAAAAAACAAAGAAGAAAAAAGAAAAAGATAAAAATACTTTTATATAAAGTAATTTTTCTCTACGCTTATGAAAATATGCTATCTATCACAAAATAAAACTTAATTTAATTATTTCTCTCTCTCTCTCTCTCTCTCTCTTTCTCCTCTCTTTATATATATATATATATATATATATATATATATATATATATATACATAAAGAAAGAGAGAGAGAGAAGTATATTATATGTACATATATTTATATATTTAATATTATTAAATCAAAATTAAAAATATAAATCAAATTTAAAAATATAAATTAAATTTAAATACATATAAATAAATAAATATATATATATATATATAAATATACATAAAATTTAATTAAAAAGATATTTGATTGAAATATAATATGATGACGTAATGTTCTCTCTTTGTTTATCCTATTTTACAGATGACGCTCCAAGTTTCGTGGGTCCGGCATAGGGACATTCACTTGCTGACGATTGGTCAGTACACATACACGAATGATCAGAGATTTCGTGCGATTCACAAAGCTCAGTCGGAGGATTGGACACTACAAATAAAATATCCGCAGCATCGAGATAGTGGTATTTACGAGTGCCAGGTCTCGACGACTCCCCACATGAGCCATTTCGTACATTTGAACGTTATCGGTGAGTAAGTTAGTCCATTCCACCCATCTTCCCATTCCCAAATATCCTACGACCTCTTCGAAATTAAAAATAATTCTTCTTTTTTTTTCTTCTTTCTTTTTCCTTTTCTTTTTCTTTTTCTTTTTTTTTTTCAATGTTCCCTTCTTTTTCGATCTGACGAGCTTATTTTCATCAGAAAATGATAAAAAGGAGTAGTAGTGTATCGAATCGAGCCAAATCGGGTCTCGTGGTTTTTCTTTTTTCTTCTTTTTTTTTTTTCTTTTTCTTTTCTCTTTTCGTTTTTTTCTCTTCGTGGTTTCGTGCCTTTTCGAAAATGAAAAGTGGGGAAACGGCTCGATTGGTTAAAATAAATAGCAACAGTGTTACGTTCAATCAGCGTACTCAAATAGTACATATACAAACACACACGCACACACACATAGACGGCGACAATTAGTTAATTCTAATCTGAATCTGTCCCAGTTTAACGTCTAGTTCCCCTTTTAGTTTGCTTCTACGGTCAAATTTAAGCCTAGCTTTAAAACTTGAAATGTTGCCAATCGAACGCCTACTATATTTCGCTCCAACATATCTCGATTTCCTGTATTATTAAAATTAAATTGTTAATAATCGTATGCGTTTTCTCTTAAATGGAACGCGTTCGAGTATTTACTTAATTTATATTTTCCTCGTTATGATGTATCGTGTGATCTCTTTTCCTTTCTTCTTTTTTTTTATAACAGCTTGAAATAACAATTAATGATGAAAAGATTCTTCTTATTTCATTGTAGATCATCTAAAATTCGAAAAAAAAAATCGAACGCCGAAAATAAATCGAATTTATTCGACAATCGATCCATTTCGATAATATAATATAATAGATACACGATATATCGAATTAAACTCGTAATTTGCAGTTATGAAAAAATTCAAGCATTTATCATCATGAAAAATATATATATATATATATTTAAAAAAATATATATATATACTGCCGATATTAAAAATCATTTATTTTTGAAATTGGTACATCGATGATACTTCAGCTCGTACATTTTTCCTTTAACAAGTATTTAATCCAAGTCGTTATATTTATCCACTTTACATTCGAAATCCTTCTCATATAAATACATACACAAATATTTATAAACACATACACACACATACGTATTTATGTAACGTACACGGGAAAGATCGATCGAGTTGACAATTTCGAGATATATCGTCAAAGCGACTAGTTAAATCTCAAGGATAAACGTGAAACTTTCACATGAAACGAGAACTGAAAAACGTTCGTAGAAAATCGTTTCGACGTTTTTAAAATAATATTAAGAAGAAAAAAGAGAGGAGAGAGAAAGAAAGAGAGAAAAAGAAGAGCAAAAAAGAAGAAGAAAAGAAAAAAGGAAAAGAAGAGAAAGAGAGAGAAAGAGAGAGAGAACGAAATAGAAGAACAAATCAACGAAAATAAAGAAAAAACATTCGTTCAAAAATCGTTTCAACTATGTAAATCATCAAATCCGATCTGTGTAAGTACATACATTACTAAGTATGTCTAAGTCTGATGACCCCATTTTTGTACGAGCTTCGAGCTCTAGAGTTAATCGTTAAAAAAAAAATTGTCGTCGATCCATATAATGAAAAAAAAAGGGAGAAAAAAAATAAAAAAAAAAAAAAGGAGAAAGATATAGAGAGAGCCTCTTTAAATTCTTAAATCGTGTATATATGTACGTGCGCGTTTAAGGGTCTGGAATGAAAAAAGAGGGTAAGGGGTAGTTCACGTTTCTCTTCTTATTTTCGACGTGGGCAATCCTAAAGACGAGATGTATGAGAGAGAGAAAGAGAGAGAGAGAGAGAGAGAAAGGATACATATATGTATTACCAGGAAGAAGAAGGAATAGAAAAAGAGGAAAAAGAGAGGGAAAAAGACCGAGAAAGAAAGAGAGAAAACAGGTCGGAGTCTATGAAAACGTGAGAGAACGAAATGGATCATTTATCATTCCTGACCGTGACCCCTAACTCGGCCATTGAACAAATGATCCTAAAGAGTAACGACTATAGTTACCCATTCTGTCTGAGGCCCTCGACGAAAGCTTGTACTTTTCTCTTTCGTCGGGTAATTACTAACGATCGGAGAAGAAGTTGAAAGAAAAGAAAAGAAAGAGAGAGAGAGAGAGAGAGAGAGAAAGAAAGAGAGAGAAGGAAAAAGATAAAAAAAATGATAATGTACGTTATAGCTCAGAATTTGTACTTCCATTTACCGAACAAAATACAATGAAACAGCTCTGACGCTAGATAAAATGTTTTCCGTAACGATATTACCAAAATGAAAAACCATTATACCACGTTTTAATCGTTTGACGATCGTAAACTCTATTCTTTAATAAATTTAAAGAATAAATTAAATTTTTCGTTAGAAACACAACAACCAGGTTATATTAATTAATTTCAATTTATACAAATAGAATATTTATATGTATATATTATTATATATATATTATTATATATATATTATTATATATATACATATATATATAATAAATATATCTATACTTCGACAATATCGACGATATCTTTGACGATATTTTTCTTTAACGATATTTCTCTTGATCAATCTAAAATTTAACATTCGAGAATCGTAACTGACAATGAAAATTAATCTCGTTTGTCAAGATCGAATGTGTATGTGTGTGTGTGTGTGTGTGTGTGTGTATGTGTACGTATGCATAGATATTTGATAATCCAAAAAAAAAAGCGAGAAAGAAGCAAGGACAAATAACGTTTCACAGTATCATACGAATTTTTCTCGAACATTTCAACATACTCCATGGGATTTTTCTCTCGCATAGGACAAATGACAAAATCAATAAACCGACTTTAGATAGGTCAACATTCACAGCTAGCTTCCATCCTACGACGGATCTCGAACTTTCCAGTTACCAAAGCGTTCGCAAATATTTCCACGGACGAAGGAATCCACTTCGGTTAGCTGTAATTCTATTTACTCTCTCCATTACCAACCGTTTCCCCTCTCACCTTCCTCTTTAACGTCCACTACTACCATCGTACCCCAACCCACCCCACGTAATCCCTTGATGCCGTTAGCTCAATCATTTTTACTATTTTGTATTCCCGTTCACCACGATATAGAACTTCTTGATAATTTGATAAAGATCAATCGGATATATATATATATATATATATATATATATATATATATATATTATATTCTTCATGAAACATTCGTATTGATTGAATTTCACAATTTCCCACCTTTTTTACTTCGCGTTATTTTTTTTGCCTTTCGTTCGTTTTTTACTTGCTTTATCTGTCTCTCTCCCTCTGTCTCTCTATCTCTCTCTCTCTCTCTCTCTCCCTCTCTCTTTCTCTCTCTCTCACTTGCCTGGTCTATCTCTTTTTTTCCTTCTTACAAAAGAAAGAGACCAAAAGAATCTTTCAAAGGCAATGTACACACGCGTTAGTCAAGACGCGTCATCTTGTAATCTTTGACACGTAAGAAGCGACTCTCTCTCTCTCTCTCTTTCTCTCTGAAAGAGGCAACTTCAATTATCATTAACATCTAACTTGAGATCCAACAACAGCTCTCCTCTTCTCATTCACTTACGTCAACGCTTTAGAAAAACGATTCAACGATCGTTAAGTGAAAACACTTTCAAGTATCCTTGCCAAACAAACTGCGTAACTATATCTACTACATATTGTAATGTAATGTAATGTAATGTAATGTAATGTAATGTAAATCGTAAATACAAATCTCCGGTATCCCGTGATTTTTTTTTTTATGTTCTATTATCACTAAATCTTAGTGTGATAGATTTTTCTTTGTTTTTTCCTTCTTTTTTCTTCCTTTTCTCTTTTTCCAATTTCTTGAAATTTGAACGTTCATCCGATGAAAACTGAATTTTTTTTAATTCGATAGCTTTCATTACATAAATGTATGTATGTATGTATCTATGTAGGTACATATGTATGTATCAGAAAGAAAGAATAGAGAGGGAGAGAGAAAAATACTTTGAATTATTTCAAGCGCGTCCTCGTTTCTCTCTCTCTCCCTCTCTCTCTCTCTCTCTCTCTCTCTCTCTCTTTCTATCCATCCCTCTTTTCATCTAATTCTTCACCCAATTTCAGAATTTCTCTTTAAATTCCAAGCAGCTTGAATGATATTTTATGGATCTTATCTTTTCGACGACGTGTACGACATATATCCGGTTATCTCATATCACGATTATTTTATCTTTCGTTTCCTTTTCCATTTATATCATTTTATTATATTAAGACTCTCTTAATGAATAATCACAAATTTATTTAGACATACATATATGTAATATATGCATACATAAATATAATAATTAAAATATCTAAACGATATATATATATATATATATATATATAAATATATAATTTATTTATTATCTGTATATAATATTGTTCGATAATAAATTCGTATGCGAAAATTCTCGTTTTATAACCTATTGAAATAAATATTGGTCTTAAACTTTGCTTCAGAAAAGAAAAGCAAAAAGAAAATAAAAAAAAGAGATTACAGATGATTCGTTCGAACGAAATCTATGACATATATATATATATATATATATATATATATATATATATATATATATATATATATATATATATAGTTTCTCGTTTGTAAATCGTGAAGACTCACGAATCACGATTCGTTACTTATCTTACAATACACGTGAACTTCGACCTTTATTAAAGTGTTAAGCTTCAGCAGGCAAGGAAGGCGTTGCGTGAGCGCACGTAGAAAGCATCGTATTTCATATCCCGTTTCTCTTCTATCTCTATCACTCTCTCTCTCTCTCTCTCTCTCTTTGTCTCTCTCTCTTTATCTCTCTCTATCTCTCCCTCTCGCTCTCACCCTCTGTCTTTCTCTTCTACACTGTCGTATACATTGAAAATCTCTTTTTCCTCCTGCATGCACCACAAATTGCAATATTCAAGCTTTCCACGTAGCCGAGCTACTTCGCTTGTTGCATAACTACTCCCATGTACTTTCAATCCTCCATCTCTCTCTCTCTCTCTCTCTCTCTCTCTCTCTCTCTCTCTCTATCTATCTCTCTATCTCTATCTCTATCTATCTATCTATTTATCTATGTATCTATCTCTCTTCTTTTCTCTTCTCATATCTATTTTCGCCTATCTAAATCCATCTTTTATAGTCAGATAAAAGCTTATAATCATACTAACGTTATTCGATCACGAACCATAAGAATTTTATAATTAAGTAACAATATCCTACAATGTATATATATATTAACATTATATATATATATATATATATAATGTTAATGTATTAAATATATATATGTTCATCTTTATTAATTTAATCAAATATTTGAGATCCAACTTAATCGAATATTCTTTCCTTATAGTGTATCTTAAAAAAAAAATAAAATAAAAATTTTATTTTCATAATTATCTTAACAACTTTTTCCTTTTTTTCTTATTTTTTTTCTTTCCTTATAATTTGTTTTGTTATTATTCTTGTCTTTCTTTGTTGTTATTTTTTTTTGTCCACAACGTACGGTCATTTTTTTAATTCGTTCAAAATTTCGATGCTTGTGGCGTCTTAAAAATAAAATAACGAAATCTACGATATATATATATATATATATATATATATATATATATAACGAAATCTGTGACATATATATATACATATATAAATGTGGTCCGCACCGGACCAACGATGATGGTCGATTTACATGAAGAATTTCTCCCGTCTCTTCCTTGTCGTCAGAAATATAGACCCACTGGTCGCAATGAATAAGTGCAGAGGCACTTGCCTAGGATACCATTGAAAATTATCAACAAAATACCACTCGCCGAGTTCCCACAAATTAATGAAAGAACGTGCGTTCTTTTAAAGGATCCTGTAAAACTCGCGAGGTATATTTGTTGAAATAAGATATAATTGTTGATGTGTTTTGTGTAATGTTTAATAAGACTCGAAAGTCTGAAGGATGTAACTTAACTAACTTTTTGGCGTCTTTAGAATTATTTGCGAAGACTTTAGTGAAATTAGGAAAGGGTATAAAAAGGGCGGAGTTGAAGTATGAAATGAGCATGGAAAAGGAAGGAATAGATGCTCATTAGTCGGGGATAGATCAGAATAGTTCATTGGAATGTTTAAACATTTCATATGTGCCCCCTTTGTTCTAATGATCGTATAGACTAAAGAATGTCAATGGATATTTCAAGACTAGACGCCAGACAACTCTTGACTCGTCGGACCTAGGCATTTACTTTCACTATTTATTTATTCCTCAGCTCGATATTATTGAAAACTAGATACTTCCCTAGAAATGCCCAAGTTCGAACAAAGATGGCAATGTGTTTTTTATCTATCCATTTTTTCAACGAGTGTCCAACAATTTCCTAAGGGCAGATATTTCCAATAGTAATATATATATATAACCCTTAGGAGAAAGTATTGTGAACAATTGAGGAACGCACATGTGCGTGAACAACTTACTATCCCATAATTATCTTGCTTTTTATTTTCTTATAATTTATCTTTTTATTTACGATATCTCATCTCTATTAATCTCTTTAAAACTATGTTAATTATTTTAAACGAGTCGAAATTTAATATAAAATAAATTAAAGCGATTAAAGAACTTGAAATATTTCTTATCGTTCGAGTATCCAACAATATTTAACAGAGATAGAGAGACAGAGAGAGAGAGAGAGAGAGAGAGAGAAAGAGAGAGAAAGAGGGAGTTTCTAATTATGACTAGGGAAACAAGCAAAGGAAAATAGGATGGCGATCGTTAACAGGTTGTAAATGCCTTGTACTAAAGTGACGACGACAGCTCGAGAGTGCAACATCTGCGTTGTGATATGGTTTGTCCTTAGTCGTGCTCGATCACACCCTATATCTCCATCCCTCTCTCTCTCTCTCTCTCTCTCTCTCTCTCTATCTATCTATCTATCTATCTATCTATCTATCTATCTATCTATCTATCTGTCTCTCTCTACGTTCCACTTTCGGCGATGTCCTACCACGTTTGCTCTTTTAGTGCTAACAGTATTCTATTCACTGTCATTTTAACACACGATCCTGTATGAGCTTTCAATATATACCGTTACTAAGAAAAATTATTAGATAAAGTTGATTAATCTTTATTAGTAAACAAGATCAATGAAGAAAACATTAATATTGTGTATGTGTGTTTGTATGTAGAATATGATTTAAATAAAAATAGAAAATAGAAAACATGGATTTCATTACTTATGTTATATCATAATTAATATAGTCGTCATATTTGATTTTTGTAATCTTCGTTTATTTTATTATTAAAATAAGAAAGATAAGAAAAAGTCAACAAGTTTTTTCTCCTTTTCTTTTTTATTGAAATCAGAATTTTATTGAATTAAAATAATGAGAGAGAGAGAGAGAGAGAGAGAGAGAGAGAGAGAGAGAGAGAGAGAGAGATAGCACAAAAGAAAAAGGTGAAAAAAAAGAGAGAAAAAATCGAAACTTAATATTTCATATCGCAGAACAATTTTTCACATAGACCAATTTATTCCCGGAGTCGTACTCAACATCTGCGACAGTTTTCAGATCTGATAAAAAAAAAGATAGAAAGAAAGAAAAAAAAAAGAAAAAGGAAGAAAAAAAAATGGAAATATCTGAATAAAATTCTTTTTTCAAATATGATTCGTTCATGATATCGTTCTAAAATATATGTATAGGAGATGATCACTGAGAGAGAGAGAGAGAGAGAGAGAGAGAGAGAGAGAGAGAGAGAGAGAAAGAAAAAGGAGGAGAAAAAAAGATAAAAAAAAGAGAAGAGAAAAATTAAAATATGAAAACGATTGCTTTCGACAAAGAGAAAAACGAGAGAGAGAGAGAGTGAAAGAGAGAGAGAGAGAGAGAAATCGACGATTTTATCGATTTAAACAATTTCGACGTTTTTTCCTATTCTTCTTTGCCCTAAGAACGTCCGTCCTTCTTCGTTTCTAAGAACGTTCCTTCACATTTTCTCAATGCATTTACCAAAAGTTAATTAGCAGTTACCTCAAACAACCACTTGAAAAGCCTAGAAGTGTGAGACGTGCTATGTATTGAGTAGAACTCCTTGTGAAATATTACGCTAACCAATGTGCTTTTCTCCCCCTCCCCTCTCTCTCTCTCTTACACATTCTCTCTCTTCCTCTCCCTCTCTCTCTCTCTCTCTCTCTCTCTTTCTCTCTATGGTTCTCTCGTTACACGTTCAGTTCTCTAACATTTACACAAGGACATTTCCCAATTAAGTTAGGAGTACAGAGAGAACGTAATGTAAACTGGACTCTCTACGAGGACGCTGTACACATTTGAGATAGACAGTAATACAGTAAATAATGAAACGTTAACAGAAAGGTACCGACCGATCGGTGTCACCCCATACCATGCTATTCGTATTCTAACTCGCTTGTATCTATGCTTTATATACTTATAAATAATTCAAAGGCATTGTCGTCGTTAATAGCAAGTTTCATGTCTCTCTCTCTCTTTCTCTCTCTCTCTCTCTGCCCTCCCCTTTCTATCTCTCTCTTTATCTATCTATCTATCTATCTATCTTTCTCTCGTTTTTTCTTTCGATTAATCGATTATCGTATGAGCCAGATTATATGGAAAGTTAATTCCACGTGGATTCAAAGTATTGAGCATCGTCTAGCTCGTTTAGAATACGTATTATGATCCTGACTTTTTTATAACTCTATCCATCTATATATATTTATATATACATGTGTGTGTGTGTGTGTGTGTGTGTGTGTATAAAAAGGGAGAGAGAAAGAGAGAAAGAGATTCAAATGCGAAAAGAAAAAATTAGATCGGTGAAAAATTTCCAATATTCTCCGAATACGAATAAACGTTTGGATAATGAAGAGAAAGAGAAAGAGAGAAAGAGAGAGAGAGAGAGAGAGATGAAAATAGATAAAATATTTAACGAACTAAATCAATAATCGCCGATTTTATAAAACATTTTACCCAACGAAATAAGTAATGGACTTTGTAAAAATAAATGATCAGAAAAACGTCGGCATTTTCAAACGTGAATAATTAAATACACGTTAGGTATCTAATCTATCTCGGTCGAAAATGTCGAACGAGATAAATTAATTTAATCGCAAGCATGGGGACTGCACACAGAGGCCTGTAAAAATATAAGTATTAGTCCTGAGATTCCAAGTAAGTAAATAGATAAGTAACTAATTAAATAAATAAGTGAGTAAGTTTTGTTTTCGTGCCAATTAAAAATCTTCCTAAACGGGAAATTTTTCAATCTATTCTGTGACGATCTATACGGATTGAAATTATTGACTATATATTGTGGAAGGCGAAATACTCCATATCAAAGGTACGGACTCCACCCATAACAAGAAGCAATCCAGTTCTAAGTCTTGATTAATTCGAAAACAATGAACAAAATTTCATATTTCAAAACGCAGACCCCTTTCTCAAATCTCTCTCTCTCTCTCTCTCTCTCTCTCTCTCTCTCTCTGTTTAAAAGAGAAAACATTTTATAGTTTATAATAGCGTAAAATTCAGACCTTCTTTCTCTTAATATGACTAGTATAAGAAAAAGAAAAAAAAAAGTGAAAAAGAAGAAGAGGAAGGAAGAGAGAGAGAGAGAGAGAGAGAGAGTATAGCCCGGAGAGTTTGGTATGAAAACAACTCTCGTGTTCTTTGCCGTTTCGAACAAAGATTAACAAAGTTCTCAGCACGCTTGAGCTCTGTGCAGCTTATTTCCTCTGCGCCGCAATTTTTCCTATCCCACATTTTCAAAGAGCAAGAGAGCAAGAGAGCAAGAAAAAGAGAGAAATGAAAAAGTAGAGAAGAAAGAGAGTAGCAAATCGATTAATCGAAATCGATGCTCGCTGAGTTGAAAATGACAAAAGAGGAGACTTTGAACAGCTTCCACGATCAAAAGAAAACCACGACAGATTCTTTCTCTCTTTCTCTCTTTCTCTCTCTCTCTCTCTCACTCTCTCTTTCTCTATTTATTTGTAACCCTTTCTTTTCATACAATAAACATATATATCTACCCATACATGCACACTAAACATATTAGTTGTACGCATTTCTCAAGGATCAAAGGGATTGAGCTGATAATTACTGACACCTTCATGAATGTTATATTTTGATAAAAAAAAAAAAATATCTTTTTTATACATACATCTTTCTCTCTTTTTCTCTTTCTCTCCCTCTTTTTTCATCAGGATATCTTTTAATAAAATACAACTAACCCTCGCGAGATACCAGAGAATTTCGCGATTCTCTACTGAACACGTCTCGAAGTGCTTTGTTCAATGGCACTCACTGAGAGGAAAGATAAACGAGGGATCTTCGTTTTGCTAAAACCATTATCTCACGCGACGGATAAGACCGAGAAAACTATCTAACGAGAGGGAAAGGGATATATATATATATATATATATATATATATATATATGTATATGTATATATCTATGTATATATATACTACACTATGAATTAGTTACGTGCAAGGTGTATTAATAATTTCACGGGAGTAAACTCACTTTCGAGACGACGTGTACGAGAAATTTTCGTTGAAAAATTATACTCATCGAAAATCATCGTAGTTGGTGAATTATTTTATTTTTTTTTTTTTTTGTTATTTTTCTTTTTTTATTCAGAACAGAATGGAGTAGGGAAGAGAAAAAGATGGGGGGAAGCCGTGGAAAGAGAGTGGAAAAAAGCACGTGAAATGAATTCATACGAGATGAATAAAAATAACACGCTCGACGTACTACTACGTACCTATGTATATATGTATGTATGTATGTATGTATGTTGATATAGATAGGTATCGATTGTTATCAATACATAGATAAGTATTATATATTCAATCGTTCGTCCGAAACCGGATTTCGTTGTTTAAGTATTAAAAAATGTCAGAATCGCATAACGCGCGCAGAATAAATTCATAATAGTTTGATAACTCTCCAAGCGTTTCGATAACGTTTGTATCGTAATAGACAAAAAAAAAACAAGAAAAAAGAAAAGAATATATATACACACAGTTATTCTTTCGTTAGAATTTCGATGCAGTTGAAAAACGTTATTTAATCGATCCTGATTTAAATTGAGTCTACGATAGAAGATTGAAAGCACGTTTTGGTCACTTTCCGAAACTGTTATCGTGGTCATCCGCAGTGTGTTCGCCGAAACTATCACAGAAATTCCATTCGCGTGAGAGGAATATGTGTGAGAGATGACGAGAAAGATAGAAAGAGAGAGAGAGGGAGAGAGAAAAGAATGAAGGATGAGGGTGAAGAAGGCCGAATCGAAAAGAGAGCAAAATAGAAAGAGCGACAAAGAGGGAGAGAGAGAGAGAGAGAGGAGAGAAAGAAAAGGAAGAAGAGATCGGCGATTCTTCGCTGGTTATTTCCGCTCGATCGGGAAGCTGCTTTTCGCGAGACTCTGCCGTCAACATTGCTTTTCACGTTGATCGGCCAGAGAATGGCCAGAGAAAATGTTATCGAGAGTGATATTACATTCAGGCCATACACACGCGAGAAGTGGTAGATGACGAGGACGGAAGGAAGAAAGGGGAATGGGAGAATAGGTAGAAGGAGAAAGAAGAAAGATTGTGGAAGAGGTCTCGTTGGAAGGTAAAGGGGGAGAGAATCCCTTTTCTCGTCGACCTGATCGAAATGACCCGGAACATTGCCAAAGACGATCGTTATCATATCGATTTAGAGTACAATAAAATCAAATTTATAGATATATACATATATATATATATATATATATATATATATATATAATAAATAAATATATAAATATATAAATAATATATAATAAATAAATAAAATTATATATATATACATATATATATAAATAAAATGAAATATATTAATTTATTTATTTATTATATTATAAAAAGAAAAGAGCGAAGATATGTAGAAGGAAAAGTCTAGTATAAAAGAAAAGAAGGGTAGAAAAGAAGGAGAAAAGATAGGTCATTCGGAAAACATCGAAATCGTCCTTTTATAATCCTCTTCTATATGCTGATAAATGTTTAACGTAATGTTAAACGTTCGACATAGTATCCACATTTGTCATCGGCTATACACTTCTCATTCGATCGCGAATTAATATTTCTTTCTTCAGAACCCCCTGTCGTCACGATTTTTCGTTTCGCCTGAACCGCATCGTCAAATATTGCCGGTAATAAAAAAAAAAATAAAAGAGAAAGAAAGACAAAAAAGTGACTTTTTGGTCAGAGCAACCTCTTTTTTTAATCGTTTATTCTTTTTTACATTTCCCCTTTCTCTCTCTCTCTCTTTCTCTCTCTATATCTCTATCTTTATCTCTTTTTTGTTTGTTTCTATTTCCATAACCAACGTAATATTAAATTTATCTCGAAAAAAGCTAGGGAGTCGTGACAGATCGTAAAACATCCACCCGCTGGCCGAGCTGAATTTATCGAAAATTTTCTTCTTTTTTGTTTTATCGTCAAATCGGAACGCACTCCAGGGTTTGCGTTAATAAAATAAAAAAAGAAAAAAGACAAACAAATTAAAAAGGAAAAGGAATCTACAAAAAAAAAAGACCAACAAACGAACGAACGAATAAACAACAATATTGATCGTGTCATCATATATATGTATATATATATATATATATATATATATATATATATATATATATAATCTTCCATCTTTATCTCCGTCGATTATCTACTTCACCAACATACATCGATTACATTCAGATTTGCCTTCTTCTTTTTCGTGTCTCCTTTACTCCCTCTCTCTCTCTCTCTTTCCCTCTTTCTCTCTCTCCCTCTCTCTCTATTTACTTGTTTTTTTTCTTTTTTCTTTCTTTTTTTCGTTTTCTTTTTTAATCGCCAGAAATATCTGAAGCTATCGATCGATCCAGAACCATCTGGTAGGACGATGACCCCGTTATCATCGGTGCCCCGAAACAACGTAGCCAAGTTTGGAACGATTTTTCCAACAGAAAGAAAGAGATAGATAAATAGAAATAGATAGATAGATATATATATAGAGAGAGAGAGAGAGAGAGAGAGAGAGACAGATAGACAGACAGACATAGACAGAGACAGAAAGTACAAGGAGTCCATGCGGTTAATTCACTAACACAGTTGAAAACTCGATTTATCTCAGATTAGTCGTTGTAATATTGCACGTTAATATAGTTACAAATCATTTGATATCACATTGTTTTAGTTTCGTTAAATATAATCAAATTTTACCGTTTGTTTGCCTGATAGATAACGAGATATTAAACAGGGTGAAATTTTCTAACTTTCATTAATTACAAAATTAGAGAAGAAACAATTAGTTTAAATCTAGAGGTACTACCGGGGAAAAGTTAATAACACGCTACGCGCACTTGAGTATTCGAATTTGTTACGTTCGTAATAGTGCAAGAAGAAACTAAATTTGACGATAATACGATTCGCGAATGACGAGAGATAGGTAGAGATGAGTACAAAAGAATGAAAGAATGGACGGGGGGGGGAGGGAACTCCCTCTTTTCTGGTTGAATTAATAAACCATATATTAGCAATAAATGTTAATTCAAATCGATCATAATCAATTCAAAAGCAGTTATTATTAATTCGATCATTCGATTGATGCATTAGCATACATAAGTACTTATTCGAGCGCGTACGCAAAGAAACAACTTAATTGATTACGAAACCAATCGATTGTATGTTGAGAAGTATGTATGATAAAATATATATATATATATGAGTATCGAACAAATTTTTAAATGTATATATATATATGAGTATCGAACAAATTTGTAAATCAAGATCTTTGCAAAATTTTTTTTTTTATATATATCGATGGTTAAAAGAAGAAAAAGAAGATAAAGAAAAGAAGAAAAAAAAGAAGAAAGAAGGAACATTTTCTTTTTTTTTTTTTTCTTTTCTTTTTCTTTTTTTTCTTCTTCTATCGAAAGTCTATGATATAAACGTGTGTACTTAATTTTCTAATTCATTCGTCAAATACATATGTAGAATATAATCGATATTCTATTCGAATTATCATGGTGATGTGGTTTCGAATGAATATAACTAACCAATTGATTTTACAAAACTCGCTATGAGTATTTTATCTATCTCTATATTTCTCTTTACATGTATTTGTGTATGTGTGTGTATGTGTGTTCGTGTGTGTGTGTGTGTGGGTTTTTTGTCTATGTATATACGATCGAAACGCTTCAACAAAAGAGCCAATCCACTGTGATGAGGTATTTTCTGTGGCGGAAAGAATACGTCAACAAAGCATTTATTATCTTCGTTTCATCAACACGAATAAGCAAGAAAAGCCGGATATATTGGTCCATTGATAAAACGAGGAATAAACTATAAAACGTAAGATATCGTTTGCTTCCCATTTGTTTCCCCGATTTATTTACCAACAATCCTTATTTAATATTTTTTTCTAATCGTCAAAGAGAAAATTAGAATTTTTTATTAATAGCCAGTTCGTTCGTTCATTTGATCGTTCGTTCGTAATTTTTTAAATCGTTCTATCAAATTTGAATATTTCTTTATAATTTATGGATGATAGGAAAGGAGATAGAATTTTATTAAAATCGACGTTGTACTGCGGTATAATTATCTCGACCTTTTCCCCTCGTCGTCATTGTCGTTGGATCTGTTGGAATTTTACGATTAAAATGAATTCCACTCGTGAATGGAAAATAATTAGATATGCTTATATCAAGCATGTCACGAAGGTTCGTCCTTGCCCTTTGATATTTTAATATCAAATGATATGTTTACCCTTGAGATTATGAAATCTTCAAAAATCTACATCGTACATATTAATTATACGATTAATTAATTAATTTATTAATTCATTAATTCATTAATTTTAGTAATTCATTACATAATTAATTAACGTACCTGCAACGATACGGGAATCATTTATTTTTCTGTATTTTTTTCTTTTGCTTCTTCTTCTTCTTCTTCTTTTTTTCTTTATTTTGTTTGAATAATAAATTTCAATGAGAACGAAAAAGGGAAGTTACATCTTTATTCACGTTTCTTTACGCATACGTGATTTCTCCTATGCGCTTCTTCCTCGTTACAAATGCAGCAACATGCATCGTGACAGACCAAAAACGGTCCCTAGTATATTAGCCGTATGCAAAGGAACTGCAATGCGGTGCTGGAGGAAAGAAAGATCAAGGAAGACCGGATAGAGTGATACTAAAATATTATAAATTACGAAATTTAATATATTCGTTTCTCACATTTCATGTTTCTAATGTATATAATATATTCCTATGTATGTATATATCGAATTAACAATTTAACGAAATAAAATTTTATTTAAATGGTACATATAATACAATGTCACGAATAATAGAAGAAGAAGAAATGTTGTTATTAAAAAAAAAAAAAAAAAATATATATATATATATATATATATATATATATATATATAATATCTCGGATTGCTTATGGGATGTGATAAACGAAAATATGTTTCTCTGTGAACAAAGTGATAAATCTTTATTTGTTAATTAATGCTTAGTTTCTGATTAGTCTTACCTGTGAACAAAGAAACGACAATTAACGTTTATTATTCACACTGTTAAATTTTATTTCTTTTATCTTATATATCTTCTTCTAGCTCTCGTGTTGCTTTTCTCTTCTATGTTATATTTCATACTGCCCGTTTTTCTTCCAAATCTTAACGACTCGATTTGTAGGTCACAAAAGAAATTGTAAATAATAAATGACAATGGAAGGGCGGGCTATGAGACGCGCGGCAAATCTACCTGAAGAAAGTATACTTTCTTTACATATATATATATAAATAAAAAAATATATATAAATAAAATATATATAAATAAAATATATATATAAAAGAAGTGATTAAAAATAATGGTTAAATTCAAATTAAATAATTATTTTCATATATATATATATATATATATAAACATACACTTTGCATAAATGCGAATATTTTTACAATCGTTTGAATGAATGAAATTTTATAAAATAAAAATTTCTATATTAATATAGAATATTTATCATGACATAAAAATTTTCTTCGATAATATTTTAAAAATCAGTTGGTTAAAGTAAGACGCTATGACGACTCGACTCGATACTTTTTTCTTTCCAACAGTAAAATCTTTTTTTCTTCTTTTTTAGTCCAATAATCTCAAGAGAAATAAGGAAGAATCATGGTGGTTAGACCCTATCTCATCGTAGTCTTGTCGCGTGACGAGTGACATTTCACTTCGTTAGACCCTACCAATCATTGGACGTTACCGCTCATTCGCAGCCATACAATAGAGCCGACGAAAGTGCAAAGGTTATACTTCGCAGCCGGCAATGCAGTCCTAAGGATTCTTAGACCATTACCGGTGGTATATATACTTGTGAACGTTGAACTTTTAAAATACTTTAGTCGAATACCAAAAGAAGAAGATTTCTCGACATTTTTTGACGTTTTTCATATATGAAATATCGATGATCGGTGATATCGATGAACTTAAATTTGAAAAAAAAAAAGGAAAAGTTGAAGAAGGACAAAAGAAATATGTCTGTTATTTATTTCAATACACTATTTCTACTTTGGAATAATAAAATATGTATATATTTCGTTGGCATACATTGCATTTGTTGCATTTACATTATTATTATTATTTCAATAATATTAACATAAATAAGATATATCTGTTATATTTAATTAACATTTTTTTTTTATTCAAATCTGAAATAATAATTAAGACAGGAAAAAAGGACAAACAAAAACAATAGCCATAACTTACTGTTCATTCTATTTATTTTTTTTACGTCATCATAAATATATCCACGTATTTTACCTCTATCGTATTTGATTAATCATTTTATTAATATTATTATTATTATTATTATTATTATTATTATTATTATTATTATTATTAATATTATTATTATTATTATTATTATTATTATTATTATTATTATTATTATTATTATTATTATTATTATTATTATTATTATGAAATAATAATAATAAAAATAAATAAAAGTGAAATAGAACAAGACAATTCCTATTAATTTATTCTTCTATATTTTATCTCAAGTTTTATTTACGTATATATTACACATATATATATATATAAGATGACAAGAGAAAATTTCGAAATATTACTATGGATCAATGACAACATAATTTCTTCCGTCTCTCTCTTTCTCTCTCTCTCTCTCTCTCTCTCTCTCTCTCTCTCTCTATTTCTCTATACGACAACATAGACCTATTATCGATCGTTTCCCCCTCCCCTCTTGAAAAGCTAAATTCGCGAACGACATGAAAGCTAATCGGTAGCCGATGTTCGAGCGTGAAACTTTGTTTGAAGCTGTTCCCAAGCACAGAACGAACACGTATGTATATATATATATACGTAGGTACGTACGTACGTACGCTAGCGTGATAGAGCATTTGTGATCGTGCTTTCAAAAGAGGAAAATAGAATATATTTACGGCTGATATATTCTCTCCTTGTCTCACTCTCTCTCGTTCTCTCTCTCTCTCTCTCTCTCTCTCTCCCTCTGTCTCTGTATCTCTATCTCCCTTTATCTCTTTCCATCCTATCCAAGCATCTCTCAGCTTTGATCGACGAACCATCGAAGAAACGCCGACGAATCGATCGTACGAAAGTAGTCTCGCGTTACGAAAATTACACTCGTCACGTTTCGACGAACATCTTCAATGTATTATCTCGGTTCCGTTCATTTTTTTCTTTTTAATTTTTTTTTCTTTTTTTTTGCATTTCTTCGTTTTTCTTTGTTTTTCTTTCTTTCTTTCTTTCTTTCTTTCTTTCTTTCTTTCTTTCTTTCCTTCCTTTTTTTCGTTCGTGCGTCCAAGCTCTCTCTCTCTGTCTCTCTCTCTCTCTCTCTCTCTCTCTCTCTCTCTCTCTCTGTCTCTCTCTCTCTTTCTCTCATACACATACACAATATACGAACATTCTCAAAGTTAAAAATTAAAAAATTTTTCACACTTAAAAATTTCTATCGACGAAGAACGGAAAATTTATTTAGTCATCATTTATGTTGGTGCCCGTACGACGCGAAATCCGTACGTCCATCCATCCATAGGTCCATCCATCTGTCTGTACGTATGTACGTATATCCATTCGTCGGTTGTGTTTATCGTTCGATAGATCGAAATAGGGAAATGCTTTAATTCCTGTTCGCAGAGTACGAATTTGCATAAATAGGCGTAATGAAACGTTCATTCGCGAATCTAAAGCTCGTTGATCGAATGTAAAATCTCCGATAGAGTTCAATATAGAGAGAAAGAGAGAGAGAGAGAGAGAGAGAGAGAGAGAGAGAGTGAAATGAACGGTCACTAGAACCGCTTAATATAACCCTTCCTCCTACCTCCTCCTCCTCCTATTCTACCCCATTCCTCTATACTTCTCTATCTACTGGGTTTTAATTAATTATCCACGCATTAGTTATGCTTGAGAAGAACCTGTCCATCCATTCTCTCTATCTTTCCCGTCTGGCACTGTCGTTTTCATATCCTGTTTCTCTTATCCCGCAGTCGACAACCCTTTACCTATCTTATCCTCCCATTCCCTCCCTTTTGCCGTCTTCCAAACCACCAGGTTTCTTGATTATTCTATTATCTACCTTTCCATTTCACTATGTCCGATGTAGTATTTACCGTCATTAGATTGCTCTGTAAGGTTTATAACTCCTTTGTTCTTCATATCGCAACTTGCAGGACTGTTTCTCTCTCCCTTTCTATTTCTCTCTCTCTCTCTCTCTCTCTCTCTCTCTCTGCCTCTCTGTTTCTCTCTCTCTCTTTCTCTGTCTCTGCCTCTCTGTTTCTCTGTTCCTCTCTCTTTCTCTCTCTCTATATATATATATATTTCTCATTCTTGGAAATTACTAATATTCCTTCATGCTAACGATGTTTTGTTAATTACTTTCTTGTTAAACATAGAATTACATAAACAAAGATGTAACTAAAAGATAATGAAAAAAAAAAGAAGAGAAAAAGAAAAAATGACGTCAACGCAAATAATGATGTACAATAAGAAAATAAATAAAAAATAGGAAATATATAGATTTATATATATATATATATATATATATATATATATATATATATATAGAATATATATATATAGAATATTATATTATAGAATCTTTGAGATACCGTTATACGTAAAAGGGCACAAAAAATAAAATTGATGTAACAAAGGAGGAAAAGTAAAAGAAAGGAGAAGGAAGAATACATTCATAATTAATTTTTTTTTCTTTTTCTCTTTTTGTTCGATCGCAACGCACTACGAACGATCGACTAACTTGCAAATATTTTTTCTTTTTAACTCGTTTCTTTTACTTTCGTCTTTCCTTTCGTCTGATAATAATTAATTCTCTTTGATATTCATTGATTCGTCGTAATATTTCTTCGTAATGATTATTCTCCTCGTCTATCTTCAAAATTTCATCGTGTTACGATAGATATTTACGCACGGTTCGCTCTGATGTAATTTTCGATATTGAAACTGTACCTATGGTTTATCTTCGAACCGTACCAACACAGAATAACTTTCCACGAATATCGTCTTCTACAAATAGAATTGCAACGTCGAATTCAATTACAAACTCTAGTTAATCCATTAACGTCCGTCCGAGTAATCTTTCCTTATCGTTAGCGAATATCCCGATGTATTCCTTACGATAAAGAAATAATCGATTTTTATATTGAAATTTATCGTACGTATGAATGATCGATCCCAAATGCAATGTAGTGTTTCGATGATTTAAACAGAAAAAAAAAGAAAAGAAAAAAGAAGAAAATAAACAAATCAATCGATTGATCGATCAATCAATCAAAAAATCAGTCGATCGTGGCTGTTTTTTTTAAGTATTTACATTGTATGCAGGATGTTCGATAAAAAAAAAAAAAAAGAATAAAAAAAACAAAAACAAAACCTATATAAAATATAGGTCGAAAGGTCAACCGTTTTTGATATATAACCACGTTCTCGTAGCTTTGACGTATGTATTGAATTAGAACGCAATTACGCATATCATTCTAATTAAGGAATAACGAATTTTGCGTAATTTTTATCTTTTTTTTTTTTCTTTTTTTTATGAAAAAAATTTTCTCGTCGAACAATTACGTTTCCATAAATATTTTTTATCTATTCAACAAACTTTATCTTAATGAAACCTATTCTTAGTGAATCAGGCTCATTTAAAACCCGTCATTGGGACTTCAGCAAGTTTAAATCCAAATCTAAATGTTAATATCAAATGAAATAATATCAACGTCGCATTTTCGATCTTAGAAAAATTTGAAAAACATATAGAAAAATTTGTTTTACACGTTTTGAAAAATTTCTTTTACACGTTCTTTGATACGTCCTATCTATTATACGAACATGTGCGGAATTGTGTATTTTATTTTTTTCTTTATTTTTTTTTTTCTCTTCCATCGAACACTCGTGCAGCATAAAAGTAAATAAAAACGATTAATTGAAATTTTGCGAAAAGTCAAATTTTCCCTTTTCCTTTATACTTTCAAGTAAAAGTTTTTATTCAACAATTTTCGACGTTTTATTTATTTTTACGTAGTAGCAACGTAGCGCGAGAGGCATTGCATGCAAATTTATACGTCGTCTCTCCTTCAATTCTTAATTACTAAAGAGAACGAATTTTCCAGATGCTTCGCGACGGATTACGCAACAATATTTCCCCTTCTAGCACGATACTCATGGCCAAGAGAAAAGAGAGCAAAATAATAGAGGCTAAACTGGCACAATATAACCGTGTGGTTATCCTTAAGTGCTACTTCCGCCGTGTAATTCCGTGCGTCATTAAAATAGTTAATGTACCGTGCACAACGTAGAAACCTGAAGGATTGTTAGCACTCTCGGCGAACATTATTTCGACTGAGGAATGAAGAAGAAAAAAAAAAGAGAAAGAAGGAAAAAGAAAAAGAAACGAAAAGGAAGAAACAAAACGAAGCAAAACAAAACAAATAGAGAAAAAGAAAGTGACATGTTGGACGAAGAGTCCAACCGTGTGACTTAATAAAGCCCCTATTAAAAAAAAAAAAAAAAAGAAGAAAAAAAAAAGAGAAAGAGAAAAAAATTAAGAGATAAAGTGAAGGACATACCGAGAGAGAGAGAGAGAGAGAGAGAGAGAGAGAGAGAGAGGAAAAGAGAAAGAAAGAAAGAAGAAGAAATAAAGAAAAAAAGAAAGAAATAAGAAAAGAAAAGAAAGAACGGAGATAGGAAGCTAGGATTGCATTTCCATTAGTTAATTTACTTCTCCGGAAGCATTCCCTTTTTTTCTTAAAAACTGCTTGCAGCAGCACTCAGACACGTCCACGCAAAGTATCCACGCTAAGCCGGTGGATCACAATTAAAAGTCTTCTCTTTCTCTCTTTCTTTCTTTTTATCTATCTATCTATCTATCTCTTTTCTCTCTCTCTCTCTCTCTCTCTCTCTCTCTCTCTCTATCTCTATCTCTTTCTATTTCTCTATTTCTATCCGTGTCTTTCTCTTTCCCTTCGTTCACGCGATAAAGGGATATGCAGTTTAAAAAAAAAGTACAATTAGATGAATGAACGAAGTCCATGGTCCAACTCAGGGATTCATTTTAATTCTTTTTTTCTCTTTTTTTCTCTTTTTTTTTTTTTTAAATACTTCTTTGTTCCCTATAACATCCTTTTTGTATTCTTACTCTACTCTCTCTCTCTCTCTCTCTCTCTCTCTCTTTTTTTTTATCGGAGATCAATATTTATTATTAACCCTTTCGTTATAATACATTTCGCGAATTTTCACTCTTCTTATTCACCAATGATCGTTCCATTGTTTATAAAATGCAACTAATCGGCATGTTTTTTTTTTCTCGAATAAAAAATATAATATCTCTGCATCGATCTAGTTACGTTTTTTTGTTTAATCATTTTTTTTTTTTTTGTAATCCGCCATAATAATACCCGAAAGCATTTCTTATCTGACTACTGTAGTCGCACGTGATATGTTAGAATGATTTCGTAGCGAGCATCCATGGTCCCCCCCTTCCTTTCTCGTCCTAGGGAGAGAAACGTTTTGATAACAATTAATACTCATTGTTATTCATTCAATACGTACAATAATTAATCCTTAGTTCCTTTTTTAAAGCTTATATCAATATAAACGAAATGTTTTTATACGTTGATTATCATTGCTTTTTTTTTTTTGGAGTTTAGATTAGATCCTGTTTGTAAATGTCTTTTGATATCTTTTGTAAGATCTTCGATGATAATAAAAATAAAAAGATAGAAGGAGAGAAAGAGAAAGAGAGAGAGAGAGAAAGAGAGAGAGAGAGAGAGTATAAGAGATAAAGAAAAATCAATAAATGTGTGAATATGTGCAAATGATAATCTTCGAATTAAAACTTTTTTCACAAAAAAAAAAAAGAAAGAAAAGGAAAAGCTCTTACGATTTTAAACGATTCTATCTAGGCATGCGTTACCTTAAGATATTTCATTTTAAATTCAAAGGCTCGTCGTTTTTAACTCTCTCTCTCTCTCTCTCTCTTTTTCTCTCTCTCTTTTTTTCTCTTTCTCTCAATGTCACTTGAAGCATTGTTCGACTAAAAGTATGGTATGCTTCTTAGTAAGATGGTTCTTACTTACGAACGAAAAATGACATATCTTATGTTCTCGGTAAAAAATTCAAATGGGAAAAATCTCAAAAGATCGATAAGGTAATAACTATAAATCGGTGAGTGAACATTTAATAATTAAAATTTCAATAAAATTGAAAAAAAGAAAAAAATAAGGGATATCAATAGATTTATTTGTAAAAAAAGAAAGAAAAAACAAAGTTTTTGTTCAATCGAATACATATTTATCGAATTATTTTTTCGAAATGAGTCACGTGGAGTTTGTAAAAAGAAATTGATAAATTCATTTATAGAAAAAAAAAAAAAAGAAATTTTTTTCAATCTAAATATATTTATCAATTTATGACAGGATTATTTTCTCGGAACGAGTCACTTAAGAAAAAAAAAAAGAAGAAGAAGCAGAAAAATCAGATGCAAGAGATTTAAAAAAAAAAAAATAGCAGCGTTGATGCGTTCTTTTCGATATTCCATCGATTTGATAAAGTGTAAATGTATGGTATCGATATTACTACGAACTATTTCTGCCTATGAATCCTTCTCGCCATTTCTGTTTATGAATTCTAACCTTTGATTTGCTAAGAAATTTTCCGATATTTTCATACGTAAATATATATCTATTTTCAATGTCGTCGTCATCGTCATTGTCATCGTTACGTTGAACGAATTATATTTTTAGTCTAATGATCTCACGACCACAGATAAATGCATTCCGCATGGACGACAACGACGACGATGAACGACCAAGAGGAAAATCGATTTATCAGTTCACGAAATTTCCGTAGAAAGCACCAGCTAGAATCTCCATCATCCGAATTAATTCCGAAACGGATTAAAATCCGATTAATGGATCGATCGTTTTATTAAAACCGAGTCGATAATCCATTCGACTTTTGATCGTGACATCCATTTCGCTTCGTGTTAATCTTGTTAACGTTGTTAATGTTCTCTACTTGAACAACTTTAAAGTGTGAAAGATTATATATATATATATATATATATATATAGTTCGTTAGATATATCGTTAATAGATTTTACGAATTTAACTTGAATTTTCATGAATAGTTCGGATGTTCAGCCAACGATCCCTTTGGTATACAAAATTTCGGAACTTTCATTTCAATTTTAATAATTTTCTTGAAATCGAAGGATTACTTAATGAATTCATAAACTCAACGTTCAAAGTTATTCAATTTAATGATTCATAATATTTCAATTTACTTTTATATCTCTATTTATTCATTCATACATTCATTTATTTATTTATTTATTTTTCCTTTTTTCTTTTTGTTTCATTCACTTCTTTTCTTTTTCGTTTATAATTTTTCGTTTATAATCCTTAATATATACATATATCTGTCTTCATTAATTCACGATATCGATTTATAAAGAAATGATTAAATATTGAAGTAACATTAAAATACTCTTCGAATCGAATGCATATTATATACAGCATGGCTATAATGTCGTGTCAATGGTTCGACACGTGTGACCCAATTTCAGATATATTAAATGATCAAATGTTTTTCGTGCCTCGTTGCCATGAAAGTCTTTGTGTTTAAAAAACGACGTGGAAGAGATTTCTGTGTACGTTGAAATCTTTCCCTGCGATATCTCTTTTTCGCTCTCCCGTGTTCACTCATACTCATACATTATATATATATATATATATATATATATAATATATATATATAATGCATATATATATATGTATACATATAATTATATATATATGTATATAATATATATATATATATATATATATATATATATATATATATTATGCATACATACGTATACTGTGTTTCTGATTAATTCGAAAATCTGTGAACACGATCGAACGGAATTATCGATGCGTTCTACAGATTAGTAAAATTTCGTTGACGAGCATTGTGAATTTATGCCCTGGAAATTGTATAATACGACGGAATTAAACCTGTCACTGTATCGTACGCGATACATCCTATTGAAAAATTTATACGTAGATAGGTATGTACGTACATAAGTACATACGGGACGAATAGATAACCCGACGTGATTAACGTCAGTAATATGGTAAGTAATGTCAGTTTAAATGCGTTTCAAAAATACAACAGACTAAAAAGAGATAAATACATATATATGCATGTACGTATGTATATGCATATATATAAATCCAAAAATATAAGAGACAAAAAATAAATAAATACATACATATACATGATGTATATATATATATATATATATATATATATAATATATAAATATTACAGCAGATATATTTCAAAAGAAGAATCGTAATGGTGACACATTTACACTCGATTCGAATCGGTCTCATTTATTACAGGAAGCGACCCGTCGTCCGGACGTGTTCACGTTGCAGATTTCGAAGGCTTCATTGTTAACGGCGACGATATACCGTCTCCTAAAACGCAATCAGGAGCGTTATCCTAAATTACTAGAGCTCGGCGTAACCTGAATTATCGTTGAATGCGAAACGCGGTGGCATCCTCCTGGAAACGTTATAACGTTGTCGAATGATTAATATCGCAAAGTTTTGCAATTGACACTGTTATCCGAGACATGGGATAAGGAAGTAAGATGAAAGATGATATACATATAATATACTCCATATCTCTATCTCTATCTCTATCTTTATCTATCTATTTCTCTCTCTCTCTCTCTCTCTCTCTCTCTCTCTCTCTCTCTCTCAGTCGAGGAAATATTTTGAAGAAGTTTAAATAATTCTTTTTCTTTCTTCTTTTCTTTTGTGATTTTAACGAATGCATTTATTAAAATTTTTAAATAGAAGAAATATATTAGTTCAATAAAAAAATAAAAATAAAATGATTTCATTTAAAAATCATATATATATATATATTTTCTTTAAATTCGCTAGCATGTGAAATTTGAAAATTGTATATTCTTCTTCTCATCCCAACCATACTATCGTTTAAACATGATTTACAATGATGGTTATATTTTCCTAGATATTGCAAAGTCCTTTGTACGTCTTTGAATAAAATCTTTTCTTCATCCTTTCTCCCTCTCTTTCTCTCTCTTTCTCTCCCTCTCTATTTATCTACCTTTCTCTCTTTCTTTATACAACATCGTTTCATATATGATTCCCTCGGTGATTGTTGGTTACGTTGTAAAAGTAATAGGGGAATGAAAACGAATGACTCGGCGGGCTTGAACGGATTGGGAATGGCGGTAGGGGGAGGTGGAGGAACAGAAGAAGCAACAAGGGGTTAAACAATTTTCGTTGAAATAATGTTGACTTCACGAAGACCGTACGTCTCGCATAAGTATATACGAAACGTAATAGGTTACCGATAACAACGTGGATTTCGAAAAATTTGCTGAAAGATAATGGAGGGAAAAAGGAGATGAATAGTTTTCCGACGAATCGGAATAATAAAGGAAACAATGATGTGGTTGGAATGGGGAGGATGCGGCATAGGGGGGCAAGTGGTGTTGGAAGGGTGAATAGGTAGACAGAAGGTGAGAGAGTATATAAAGGGTGAGAACAAGCCATTATCGTATGCCGGCAAGCGTTTCCGTGGTTTTGATAGTACGCGTCACTGTTACGACAGAAGATTAACGTGGCTGTCGCTTTTCGACCAACGTTACCGACCCCAGTTATCAGATTTTCTCTAAAATCCGTAAAACGACGCTAATTTTATCCAACGTCAAGCTTGTATCCGCGTTTATGGTTCACACGTATTTTATAATCCGTTATAACGCATTCTTAAGATTTCACCATTATACATAAAAGACTTTCTTATTATATACAAATTTAAATATTTAGTTTAATTTATTGTATTTATTGTTAAAGATGTCGAATTGAAAATCGACGAAAATTATTTGATAAGTTAATTCAATTCGTTTGAGTCGTTTCTGTAATAAAAAGAAAAAGAAAAAAATTTTTATTATCTTCGAAATATAAATATTAAAATTTTTTGTATTATTATTATCTTCGATTATTATATATCGTAACAATTTTTTTTTCTTTTTCTTTTTTTTTTTGTCTTTTTATTTCCTTTAGTTCTTTTTCTGTTCTTTTTTTTTTTTTTTTTTTTTTGGTTATTTTTATCGTAATGCCTACAGTAATCATCTGCAGGTGTTAATAAATAGTTGATCTACCGAAAAAAAAAAAAGAAACTTTTTCTCTTTGATATCCTTTTCTGTAAATTTGGCAAAAAAATAAAAATATAAAAAGATTTTAAGTATACATTTGGAATTATGCGATGTATGAAAGGAAAGAAAAAGAAGAAGTTGGATATAAATATAGGTATATAAAATTTCGACAAAATATTTTCAAACACAATCGGAGCCATTTATATTTAATAACTAACTAATTGGAGTTGTTACAACTTGTAAACAAAATTTTTAAGATATCCAAGCAGTGGTCTTCTTTTTTTCTTTTTTTTTTTTGTTTTTCTCTTTCTTCACGATCATTTAAGCGCAATTCATCCGGAGTTAAATTGTTTGATGAAATCGTCTCTCATCCCTTCTATGCGTCACCCGACGATACGTCATAATATCCTTTAAATACGTTATCACGCGCATTCCCGTCGTGCTCATCTATCAAACCGAGTAGTAGTTGGAGGAAGGAGGATAGAAAAGAAAAGAAAAAAAGAAATATGACGATCAATTTTAACCCCGTTGAGCGGTAATAATCTCATGAACGAAACGCCTTTTACGATACATCATGAACAGGACACACACACACATACACACACACACACATACATATACATATCGATACCTTCAACGTCGTTTAATTACACTGAGTTCTCGATTATTTCTGATCGAGCCGGAAGCTATCTTCCGTTTCTCATTGGATGATCCAAATAGACAAGAACGTCGATAGAACGCAAGAATGATCTAACAAGCATCGAGCTTCTCAATGTAACCTGTTGCGGTAATTTCTTCGATCAGACCAAAGCCTAGAACTCTCTCTCTCTCTCTCTCTCTCTCTCTCTCTCTCTCTTTCTCTCTCTCTTTCTTTATCTATCTATCTCTATCTATCTATCTCTGTCTCTCTTTCGGAGCATCTCCGTCAAATAAAGTACTTCGTCTTGTGCCTCTCGAAGCGGATATTGCCACACGTTGATAAACTTCCGAACGGTGAGATAATCGATTAACTAAGTGAACATCTTTCAAAGATGTGATCTTAATGTTGGTAAAGAAAATACTTGTTATGATAAATTTAAGGACGTTAGTATTAATTTCATTCGTACAAACGTGTTTAGAAACGTGTAGAATTTTCTTATTCTTATTCTTATTCTTATTCTTATTCTTATTCTTATTCTTATTCTTATTCTTATTCTTATTCTTATTCTTATTCTTATTCTTATTCTTATTCTTATTCTTATTCTTATTCTTATTCTTATTCTTATTCTTATTCTTATTCTTATTCTTATTCTTATTCTTATTCCTATTCTTATTCTTTTTTTTTCGAGCGAACAAACTAAATAATCAACGATGGTCACGTTTCCTTTGAAATTAAGAAAAATGAAATTAATTGAAACGAATTGATAATAATTAAAAATAATCGAATTAACGAATGTTAAACAATGAAAACAAGTTTTTCCCATTACATTATCCAACGAGAATTAATTTTCGATCTATAGAAATCCACTCGACTAGTTTCGAAAGATCGGTAAAACTCCCGATTAAATTTTCTCATCCTGATAGTGAGTGAATGTTTGAACGTGTAATTTTTTGAACGTCAAACTTCTTGTAACGTGTAATTTCTTACCTCGTCTTAAATCATTTTATCGATTCTATCGTAAAACTGATTAAACTGCATTCGTTTAATCAATGAAAATCGATTGATTTGTCTTTTCGGTGAAAAAATTTCATGATGAATATAAAGATTTTTTTTTTTTTACTTTGCTATTTTTTTACTTTGTACAAGAACGTAAGAATTTTGCAATACGATCATGAAGAAAATTGCACCAGACTCGTTTAATTCGTGAAATTCGTTATTTTATTTGTCAGAATGATCTTTCAGAGATCTAATCCTCGTAGCTACGACTATTATTTACAATGTTACCTATACAAATTCTCAGAGTTTATTGAAATAACCTCGTCGTTCTTCGTAAATTCAATTTCGAGACAGAGGATGAAAGGGTTCCCCTTTAAATAACAGCATACAAAAGTTTTCAATACAATCGACGAAATATTTTTCTTTTTTTTGTTTTTCGAAAATATCCCGTTACAACTATTACGCGTGGTTTCGTTGTTTCTGTAAAAGAAAGAAAAAAAAAATAAACAAGAAAAAGAAAAAAGGAAAAAAAGAAATAAAAATAGAGACTGCGATAAAAAATAGAATCGGGGAAAAAGTAATCAAAGCTCAAATTCTTTTCTTCTGAAATATTATAACGAAAAAAAAAAAAAAAAAAAAAAGAAAAGAAACAAAGAAAAAATAATTGTATTTCAACAATTTTTCAATACAAAATTTTCTTCAAAACTAATGAATATTATCTGTCATGAATTTTCTTTTTTTTTTTTCTTTCCTTTTAAAAGAAAAAACACATAGAGAAAGATCGTCGAGTTTGTTGAAAATTTTTGACAAAATCAAAATACTTTCAGTGGTTGGTGGGAACTAGCTTCAACGAGGTTCATTATAACGGAGATAAAAGAAAAAGATTTATGCAGTTTTTTAGAGTAAAACGAGAAACAAACTGGTGATCACGACTAACAATGAATTGTTTTCGTTGAGATATTGATGGAATGTTTCTCGGGAAAAAAATAAATAAAAGAGAGAGAGAGAGAGAGAGAGAGAGAGAGAGAGAGATTGTTGGATTAATAAAAAAGAGAGCTCTTCGAGAGTAGTCGCAGAGAATACGTACAAAGTCTCCTTTATTAAACCACAACCATTCCACTCGCTTTTTCGTATTTTCACGACCTTTCACACATATACACGCACATATACACATATATGTACGTATGTATATATATATATATATTCGTAGGATTTTATATACGAAAAAGAGGTAATGTGTTATAAACAGAAAATATAATAAAAGTTTAATAAAACTAAATGTATATATACATATATATATATATATACATATATATATTTGTATGCATGTATGTATGTATATGTATAAAGATAATATGAATATTTATATAATGATTCTTAACTAAATAATATAATTATAACACTATACTCTCTCTCTCTCTCTCTCTCTCTCTCTCTATCTCTTATATGCTCTTTAGCTTTCATCTAGTATTAAAAGAGTATCTTCTTGTTAAGTATCACTATGCTCAAATATAGTAATTTACATTTCACTCATTCCCACTTGCATATGAAGAGCATCCATTCATACCTCCATCATTCAGATAATGCTCATTTTCCTACTTTGTCAGTTACTCAGGTGCAGTAACTTGTAATCATTTTCATCTATTCTACCTGCACGTACACTTACATATACACCATGTACGTATATACATACGTATATTATCTTTTTAGATTATCAACTCGATTTTTGTTCTGTTTAGAAAAAAAAAAGTAAACAAAAAAAGAAAAGAATATAAAAGAAGAAGACATACAATTTGATTTAGAAATTTGTTGTATTTTAATCAAAAAAAATAAAAATAAACAAAAAAGGCAAGGAAAACATAACAAAGAAATTAAAAATGAAGAAGGAAAGAAAAAATCTTAATTCATTAACATGAATATTATATAATGTATCATATTATATTAATAGAAAAATAAAAAGTGATTGAATGATACTTTTTATAACTATATATATGATCTTCGAGGCCAAGAAAATTTTTTCGATTATCAACGAACAAAAATTAATTAAAACGTTCCTAATAAAAAACGAGTATATATTACACATTTATATATATATATATATATATATATATATATATATATTTATATATATATATATTATATAAAAGTATAGAAATATTATATAAAAGTATAGAGTATTATATAAAGTATAGAAACGGAATTATAACATTTTCTCGGAATAAATAGTGATAGATCGGTTTCGTGCGAGATCTCTTTTAAATCTAACATGAACCAGTTTCGTACGATCGGATATTCCTACTGCTAAAAGAAAACACGTCCCTCTTTCTTTTTTCTTTTACATCTCCCTATAACATTGCACCGTTACCCTTTCAATAATTCTACCTGTCGATAGGAACGTAGGAAGAGGAAAAGAACGAAAAAAAGAAACAAAGGGGAAAAAATATAGGGGAAAAAAGAGAGTTGCTATAAAAAAAAATAAAAATAAAGAAATGAAAAACCCGTTTCGTGAATGTGCGCTAGTATGCTCTCTCTCTCTCTCTCTCTCTCTCTCTCTCTCTCTCTCTCTCATTAAGGAATAAAAATTCTCTCATAGTTATACTGCGAATATTATATTCGTGATGAAATTTATACGTGTCGGTGGCATTAAGATTTTCAGTCACGTAATACCTCCCACCTCTAAACCCCTCCTCCTCTTCGTTCTCTTCTTCTTCCTCTTCCTCTACTAAAATCGTCTCCACTCTACTGAGATACGGTTACGAGAAGAGAAAGAGAGAGAGAGAGACAGAAAGAGAAAAATAGCATAAAATCTAGACGAATGGATTTTCCGAAACTAATTCAACGCAACACCAGCCGAATTGTCTGCAGCGATTTATTTTTTCTTTTTTTCTCTTTCTCTCTCTCTTTCTCTCTCTCTCTCTCTCTCTCTCTCTCTCTCTTTCTCTCTCTGTCTCTGTCTCTATCTCTGTCTCTTTCTCTTTCTCTCTCTCTCTCGTGGTCGCACGTTATTCATATCTACCTAAATACGTATATCACGGAATTGTAACGAAGCTTAATTTATTTTAACTTCTTGCTGTGTCAAGAAAGACAGAGAGGGAAAGAGAAAAAGAAAGAGAGAGAGGGAGAATAAATTATTCTCAAAGTTCTAACAAAACTCATATTAATTTTATAATATTAATCGTGTTAGATCATTTGCATTATATAAAGAGTAAGAGAGAGAGAGAGAGAGAGAGAGAGCGAAAGAGAGAGAGAGAAAATGAGAATGTTAGAAAATATGAAAGAATGAGAGAGAAAAAGAATGATGTAGTGAACAAAATTATCGAAAAAATTAATCGATTGTGACAGTATAGTGAATACGTAATTATTTACATACTTATGTATTACTCTACATTATAAATTTGATTTTTATTATATTTTACAAAACTCATAACTCAAAAAAAAAAAAAGAAAAAAGCGAGAAAGAAAGAAAATAAAAAAAAAAGAAAACGTATAATGGCCATTTAAATGTATATTTCGTAATCTGTGCATACGTATACATTTATGTTTATATATATATATATATATATATATATATATATATATATGTACGTACGTACCTAAGTATATGCATAATAAATTGAAATAAAATAATATTATCGTCGACGAATGAAAATGTACAATTAACGAACAATAGGAAAATCCTTTCTGAATTTTATTTGTTTAATATATTATTATATGACAATCGGAGCATATAGTGGAATTGTCTAAATATACCTTCATACAAAATCTGTTTCTGAGTTATTTCCAGCATTCAAATCGTGATATGAATTCTCGCTTTACTAAACTGTTGATTACAGACAATTGCAACCTAATATCCGTCTTATTTAGACTCGTCTCGATGGGTCCTTTAAATGCCGTACATTCCAAATTGTCCTCAATGAGAAATAGGGATATTCTCGGCAGGGATATTCTATTATTTCTGTTCGTGCACCGTTTCGATAAATCCTACACTTGACGACTATTCAGTTCCATCCAATTTGTAAATATTAAATCGAACAAGAAAATGCATTCTGCGCCCGACAAAATTTATCAAACATTAACGAAGCTTTACGAATAAACTTTATAAATGGATACATATTATAAAAAATAAAAAAAATAAAAATAAATAAATAAATAAATTGACAAACAAAACGAAACTCGATTGATTATAATATCGATTATATATTATGATAATATCCTAGTCGTTTTATCGACACCGACATAGAGTAATGTAATCTCTCTCTCTCTCTCTCTCTCCCTTTCGCGCGCACGAAATTTGTCACCAAAATAATTTCTAAATTGTCCTTAAAGATAAAGTATTCCAATCATGGTCGATCGATAAGACGTTTTAATTTTTGTCGATGAATCAAATAATATAGATCAACGTTTACGTTGGCCGATCCACCGTACAATAACGTAACACCACTATTAAAACTCTTTCAAACGACGAATTAAACGAATCCTCGATCACTTTTAACCCGTAAGATATTTAAAAAGAATTAATGCATTAAAACCGAACGATCGAATCGTTTTAAATAGTCAAGTAAACATCTTTCGAAATGGCAAAGCGTAAAAAGAGAGAGAGAGAGAGAGAGCGTAAAGGCAGCCATCACGAAAAGACTCTAATCGTGACCAGGCTTCGAAAGCGTTTCAAGTTTATTTGTACAAGTGGAAGCTCGCTTCGAGTCATGAATTGAAAAACCGGAAGGAAGCGAGATTCGAGTAATCTATTGTGGCTTTTCTTTTTTCCTTTTCATTTTTTCTCTTTGTCGTTTGTTCGTCTTCATTGAAATAAACATTAATTGAAAGTGGAAGGGAAAGGAAATGAAAAAAAGAAAAGAAAAAAGAACAAGAAAATAAAAACATGTAGCAATAAGGATTCATCAAAAAGATCGGTGAAAGTGAGAAAAATAAAGAGAGAGAGAGAGAGAGAGAGAGAGAGAGAGAGAAATGTATAAAAAAGTACACGACTAAACTTCAAAGAGAGGTTTTAGATTTAAGTGAAAAGTCGTGTTACGATGGAAAAGGAAGAGAACTGCGAAAAGATACCGCGTTAGAAATTACGCGGAAGAAGAGAGGACTTAACTTTTCGATGGTAGTAGAATTTTCATCGTAACGACGATGACAACGTTGACGTGCATGCTTCGGGTATTCCACGTCTAGATAAGTTAATGCACTCAAATAAGGCAGGAACTTGAGATTTATGACAGGCCAAGGTAATGGAGTGCCTCCTTGCGTAAGCGGCAACGATGAATTTAACGTTTTTGACGTATCGTACGTAAGTCTTGATCGTCTTGAGAAACAGAAAGAATAAGAATAAGAAAGTAAAGGAAAAAGAAGAAGAAGAGGCGAGAGAGGGAGAAAAGGAATATAATGAAAAAGTGTGAAAAGTGATAAAGCGCGTGGACGTTTTAAGGTGGATAGAAAAAAAGAAAAAAAGAAAAAAAGAAAAAGATAAATGAAGTAATAAAAAAGTGTCTTTTGCAAATTATTTTTCAATTAATTGTTTCATTAAGTGTTCATCTTTTTATTATTATTATTATTATTATTATTATTATTATTATTATTATTATTATTATTATTATTATTATTATTATTATTATTATTATTATTATTATTATTCCTATATATATTATATATTTGTATTAAAAAAATATATACATATTTTATATATATATATATAATAAAAATTTATTATTAAATAACTAAATAAAATGATTATAAATAAGAAGTATCGATTTTTTTTCAAATTTTTTTTTCAACGAAAGATAATGGAAGCTATTGATAATATCCGAACGACGGTTTTCTTCGTTTCTTTCAATATTTTTTTTTCTTTTTTTTTAATCAATTCAATCGTCACTATCTATCTCACCTTCAAAAAAAAAAAAAAAGAGAAAAGAACATCATAGCACATATCACGCGAGAAATTTTCTTACTTGAAACATTTGTTTCGTTCTCTACTTCTATATCTATACTTTCCCCGATGTTTACCATACTACAATAAAATAAAGTCTTATTCTCCTTCTATCTCGAACTGTGCATGAATCTCTGAATATCCTATGAAGTCTTTTAAAACTATTTCAAAAACTTTCTTATCTGATTCAAATTTCTCTCTTTCTCTCTCTCTCTCTCTCTCTCTCTCTCTCTTTCTCTTTTATTTTTTTCTTTTTATAAGATGAAGAGAGAAAAAGAGAGAAACGAAGAAGAAGAAAGAGAGAGAAAAAAAGAGAAACAGAGAAAGAGAGAAAGAGAGAAAGAAAAAGAGAGAGAAAGAAAGAGAGAAAGAGAGAGAGAGAGAGAGAGAAAGAACAAAAGAAAAAGAGATTGTAAGAGATGGATAGATAGATAGATAGATAGATAGATAGATAGATAGAACGTAAAGAGAAGAAGTTAAACGAGAAAGATGGTAATACCGGAAAGGAAGAGAATTCTAGAAGCGGGCAATGGGGAGAGAGGAAGAAAGGCAGGGTTAGAAGGAGAGAGAAGGAAAAAGAATGGCAGGAACTGTTTCTTGACGAAACTTTAGCGGTATCGTCGAGAAAAGAGGATGGAAATGGTCCCAGAAAGAAATAGTGCTAGATACAAAGATTGAAGAGAGAGAGACGGAAACATACAGAGAGAGAAAGAGAGAGAGAGAGAGAGAAGGAGGGAAGATACAAAAACTAAAAAAGAGGAGAAAGCGAAAATAGCAAAGGGGAAGGGGTCGAAGGAGGAGAAAGAGGTGGCGGTATAGATGAAGGAGAAGTGGAGGGAGTGGTGGAAGCGGCGGGTAGTAGGGCAAATAAATTTATGGGCAAAGTTAAAAGCATTGCAAGCTCAACGTTGCAACGCGTATGGCCTCGACTTCAGACGATTTTTCATTTTTCTTACACCTTCCTTCCCTTACAGCTTTCCATCCTCTTCTTCCGTTGTCCCCACCCACTCCCCCTCCCACCCCTCCTCCTCCTCCTCCTCCTTTTCCTTCTCTTTCTTTTCCACTCGTCGAAATATAAATCCTTTAGTTTTTTTTCTTTTTTCGCCAAACGCAACACAGACCCATACGACCTTGCCCCAGCATACCCCCCCACCTTTCTCTATGGCCCCTTTTCTTCGAATCGTTTTCTACTCCTCAAAACAAATCTATCCCACGTTTTTTTCTCTTTCCTTTTTTCTTCTTCTTCTTCTTCTTCTTTTTCTTCTTCTTCTTCTTCTTCTTTTTCTTCTTCTTCTTCTTCTTCTTCTTCTTCTTCTTCTTCTTCTTCTTCTTCTTCTTCCTCTTTTTCTTTTTTCCTTATTCTTCTCTCAAAACCGTTTCACCATTTAACCTTTGTTCCTTCGTGAGTTCATTCATTATTTTTCGCGTACCTCTTTTGTTATTTCTTTTTCTTTTTTCTATTTGCTTTTCTTTTTTTCTTCTTCATTCTTTTTTTGCAGATAGGTAGGGTTCAAAAGAAATGTAAATCACAGAAACAATTTAGTATAGGCACTCTGTTATAGCAGAATATTTTATTGTATTCATCAGTCAGGGATTTTTCTTTTTCTTTTCCTTTTTCTTTTTCTTTTTTCTTTTCTTGATCTATCATACACACTGTAATACTAATTCAATAATGTCGTTTATATAATGTCTTGTATAAAAATGAAACTCCTTTAAACATAAAAAAAACAAATATAAGTATCCCTCCGTGTCTAATGTGCGCTATCAATATGTCGAATGTCGCGCTACGACCTTCCACTTGATTAAATTTTAATTAGGAAAATTATAAGAGAGAAAAGAAGCTTCGCTTGGTTTAAGAAATGAGTTCTCAAGAAGCAATCGTGCGGATCGTAAACAGGATGATAAACTTACTTAATTATACAGTTCGTTAAATCCACGAGTAAAGAATTCTAAGACGGTCATTATCTAAGAAGTTAACTTGCAAACTTCCAATCCTAATAATTAATTTCAAGCTTTTTAATTCATCCTTATATATATATATATACAAGTTTTAATTGTTTCAATATTCTAGAAAACAGTACAAAATTTTTCTTATTCAGAAATTTAAAAAAAATAAAAATATATATATATATATAAATATATTTATACACATATATATATGAAAAATATATACAAGCAAATTTTTCAATTAAGTTAATTGAGAAAAAAAGGACAAAAAGGAAGAGAGACGAAAAAAAATTGATTTAATTAAGTATGTACAAATATGCAATAAGCGAGGATCGATAAATGCACGAAAGTACATTACACTATCGTTAATGTGTATCCGAAGGCAATATTCGATTTGAGGTCGAACCGTTATAGTCCGAGCCGAGAAACAATATTCGGTCTCCCTTGGTTTGGCCGTAGTTCTCTGTGGACAATAGTCGAGCCAATAATACAATACAACTAGAGCCAGATCGATCCACGTCGCACTGTCATCGTACTACTATCTCAAACATGATAGGCGCTTAAGTGAATCTCCGTATAATACTCGACGTCAATAAATCTTAACCACTATCGATAATTCGATATTATCTGAATTAATCCATGTATCTTTAATAATTTATCTAATATAAATATAATTAATTAAACAATAATTATTTATTTCTTTATTTATATTACACGTTTTTTATCAATCTTTTCCTTTCTTAAGAATGATCTTCGATCAACGTTAATTTATTTAATTTAAATATTTTTTCTTTGTTTTTTAAATTTTCTTTAGAAAATAAAATTTTATTTTCTTTAAAGAAGAAAAAAATTTTAAAAACGTTCCATTCCGACTTTGCATTATATTCTATGCCATAATTTATATTTTTAAATTATAGGTATTGGAACATCTACGCGTGTACATATAAAAATTGTAATTAATTAATATCTAAAAATATCTAACCAGATCATTGTTCTTTTATACAATGAAAAATTTTGCATTACCTACTCCTTTATTTATTTTTATTTTTTGCTATACTAATTTGTATAAAAGTAAGTGAATTAATTAATATAATATGTGTATGGATATATATATATACTTCTTTTTTAAATTCTATTGAAAGAAATTTTAATTGATTGATATCATCGATTTACAACACACGTACAAATATACACATGTACTCACGTGCGCATACATGCACATAACAAAAATCGTAATTAATTTAATTTTAAAAATGCCAAACCATATCATTTTATCTAATACAAAATTATCTAATACAAAAAAAATTCGAGAGAAAATTTAAAGATTTGTGATAAAGGAAAAGAAAAAAGAAAAAGAAGAAGAAGAAAATAAATATCGATCGAACTTATGGCATAACATTGTCCTGCTACATCCAAAGAACGTTCCATGAGGTCATCGGAGAATTCGTACCATCAAGTTTCCCGACGACTCTTTCGATTTATGACTAGCATTTACAATTCTTCCTTTCCCGAGGAAAACAGAAATGAACTACCGTAATGTTACAAATTTTTCTCTTTCTCTTTCTATCTCTTTCTCTCTCCCTCTGATTCTTTCTTTTTTCTCTTTCTCTTTCTCTCTCTCTCTCTCTCTCTCTTTCTCTCGTTCTCTCTCTCTCTCTTTCTCTCGTTCTCTCTCTCTCTCTCTCTCTCTCTTTCTCTCGTTCTCTCTCTCTCTCTCTTTCTCTCGTTCTCTCTCTCTCTCTCTCTTTCTCTCGTTCTCTCTCTCTCTCTCTCATTCATTCTTTTTCTCTTGCTTTCTCTTTTTCTCTGTCTCTCTTTCTCTTTCTACTTACGTTCCACGTAAAAATAGCTGTTAGAATAGTCTCCCTAATAGGATTCAATTCTACGAAACTACAAGAATCGAGCTCATTTCCAATATAAACGATCTCTCATGTCAACGATAAGCATCAAATTGCTCGTTTCTTATCTTTGACTATTTCTTTTTATTGTTTCTTTTCTTTCCCACTCTTTTATTTTTCTTTTTTAATATTCCTTCTCGTGTTTTTTTCCTTTTGTTTTTCTTTTTCTTTGTTTACTTTTTTTCTTTCATTTCACTTTTAATTACTCATGCTGTTGTTCAATTTAACGATAATTATTTCTTGTACGAGAACAGGAAAAAAAAAAGAAAAAAAAAACAAAGAAAATAACGGAGAAGAATATCAAAAAGTTGTTAATGAACATCAATGAACGTGTGTTTGAAGTAAGGAAATATGTGATACAAGGATGAACTCACCGAAAGTTCTTAAATGGGTCAAAAGTTCTTAAACGATATTGATAATCACTGGCTATTTGTCGAGATTTTTTGGAACGTTTTTCTTTTCTCTTTCTTTCTTTTTTTTTTTTTGTCAGATTACAGATAACTCCGAGCATAGAAACTTTCTTGCGGTTTGGAAAAAAAAAAAAGAGAAAAAAATTAGCTTAAAAAATCTCAAAAAGGTGTAAATTGATTGTTAAAATCGTCTAATAACTTTTGGCTCGTCCTGTATTTCTTATCAAAATAAAAAAAAAAAAAAAAAATAAAAAAAGAAAATAACTATAGCTCAAATCCAATGATATTCATCGAATATGGTATAAATTGAATTTACGAAAAAGAGAAAGATAAATTACACTAATGTGATAGAAGATGATTTCAATAAATAGTTCAAGGAACTAAATTAAAAAAAAAAAATAAAAAAAAATAAAAAAACACGAAACGTCATAGGAAAGTATCGTCGGAGTTCTCTTAACTTCTAATCATTGTTTATTACGTGAATTACGTTAAACGACATCAACACGTAACAATAATTATTTTTTATCTCGTTTATTTTAATCTAAATCTAAATAAAGTTTAATCTAAATAATGTTTCAGGTTTGACTCTCTAATCTCTTCCTTACACAATTAATTCGTATAATCTGTGTGGTCATTAATTCGACATTATTAATTCCTTTTTATTTTCTATATACACAATCTATTTTCTTTGAAATTATAGCCTTCATTTATCCATTTAACATTTTCATCGTCATTTATCTCATACATTGTATCATTAATCATATCAAAGCTTTATATACTATAAATCATGCGATGAATGTATGATAATATACTATTCGTCAAACGAAATGTCCGATTACCTCTATGATATTCCGATAGTCGTGATATCTCGACGTTATAGTTATAACAGTATTATATTATCATTGTCATCTCGTTTTTCATAGAAATCGAGAAAGCAGGTAAAAAACCAAAAAAAGATACAAAAAACAAAAGGTGAGAAAAAAAGAGAGAAAAAGAGAGAGAGAGAGAGAGCGAAAGAGAGAAAAAAATAATAATTTAATCCAATACGCTCTGTGGCAAACATGTTACGTGACAATTGCATTCTGCATCGCAATTGAGCTAGTTTGTAACATTGCAATCAACAGCGAGAGAAATAACAGCGTCAACCTTATGGATGACAAAATAGAGAAGAAAAAAATAATAAGGAATAAGAGACAAAAAGAAACAATGAGAGAGAGAGAGAGAGAGAGAGAGAGAGAGAGAGAGAGAGAAAGAGAGAGAAAGAAAGAAAGAAAAAGAAAGAAAGAAAGAAAGAAAGAAAGAAAGAAAGAAAGAAAAAGAAAGAAAGAAGGTAGGTAACAGTTACTTTCCGGAAATTGTTGCTTTCCCTAACCCCCCATCCCCTTCACCAAACCCACACAGTCTCCACTTTTCTTTTCTCTTGCTGTTCATAACTCGATGGTTCGTTTCACATTGCGTGACTTAAACTCCATTTGGTGCACGAATATGGTACGCTTGTGGGAATCATTACCAACACGAAGCATCCCATCGCATCGTCGAATCCATAAGGCAATCTCTCTCTAACTCTCTAACCATGCTGCAATTGCAGCTTATCTCATAATCGTCGTACTTGCTAGGGAATTTGCTGGAACATCAAAACTCGAAAGGATCGTTATTAAAAAGTCTCATTAAGCATTTTCATTGGAATTCATAAAGGCAAGTTACTATAGTTATAGTTGAGAATAAAAAGATTTTTCAGTACGTTTAGTATTAACGTAATATATATACTGAAATATCTTTTTATTCTCGATTATAATTATAATTTAATTATCGATCGCCATTAGAAAATACTATTAGAAACAATCTTGGGATTTAAAAAAAAAAAATTTCAATTTTGTTTTATTTTATATAAAATTTATTTAATATAATATTTTATATAAAATTAATTTTATATAATATTTATTTAATATAATCGAGTCGAAGTATAATATTATATATTATAGTATGGTGAAAAATCTAACGGTATGCGTGACGAAGCGTCTTAGTTAATAAGACTTAAGTTATAATAAAAAAAAAAAAGTGGCTTATCATAAAGTAAGTTTAAAATTATCGATCATCGTCAAAATATAAAATTAAGAAACGTTCTTGAAGTATCGTGAAACAAAAATAAAGAAAAAAAAAAAAAGAAATTTTAAATATGTTCAGTTAGTAAAAATATCTGTATCTGAAAAGATCGAGTAAAAATATCTATTGTTCTCTGTCGTATGAATTCATGAAAAATTTAACAGGATGACGAAGTGTTAAATCTAACGAGATGAAATAAAAAGCTTTTCATAATATTTAATTGCCAATCATCGTCAGAATATAGAATTAAAAAGCAACAATGATGGATACGATGATCCTTGTCTCACGAAAGTACTTATGGTTGACTGGTTGACTGAATGACTAAGAGAGAAAGAGAGAGGAGAGAGAGATTGGAGCTTTACAAAGACGGATAAAGTTACAAGGAGAGTAAAACTAAGCGACTGAGAACAATGTCTGGCAGGTTGCCTCGCATGCCTAGTTCGTCTACTTGCGAAGTCAGCATCGTATCTACTAACCGGTAGTAGTGCATCTGATCTCGATGGAGAACGGCGATACTTGAATTTAATAACATGAATTCTTATGTCGAATAATTTATGAGAGTTAAAGAGAGAAAAAGAAAGAAAGAATAAGAGAGAGAGAGAGAGAGAGAGAGAAATAGAGAAAAAAGAATAAAAAATTCATTTCACCCATCCACGTTTTTCTTATGGTGACTTATTTTTTTTCTTCAATTCAAGACGATATTAAAACAAAAAAGAAAGAGAAAAAGACAGAGAAAGAGAGAGAGAGAGAGAGAGAGAGAGAGAGAAACATATATATAAAAAAAAAAAGTAAAGTAAAGTAAAGTAAAGTAAAGTAAAGTAAAGTAAAGTAAAGGTGAAGAATTGAAACATTTATTTTCATTAAACATGGATAAATATTAGCCGTGATGAAAGGTACGGTTAGGTAAATTAGTACTTTAACATAACGTTCGTTATATATACACACATATATACATATATATATATATATATATATATATATATATATACATGAGTTAGAAAAGCTTCTACATTTACCGGGGACACAGCTCACGAACGAAACGTCCTAGGAAGTTTGTCATTTAATTATTAGAGACTCTGCAATACTAGAGAGTTGTCAGACAGGATATAACACAGTTGTGACTCCAAAATCTCTAGAATATGTTCTCATTTTCAAACGAACCTTGTACATATACTATATACATATCTTTATATAGAACATCACGTACATAGTACCTGTATATCCATATGTATATATGTATATACAGGTATCTATATGTATATATGTATTTAATTTTCGACAAGATATTAATTATCAATTATTGCAAATTGATGAATGAAATTAACAGTTTCTTGATAATCATGATTTTATATAATACCATTAGTGATATATTTTATAAAAGACCATCGAAAGGGATGGTTACTTTATGTTTCAAAAGCCGTCGTAACGACGGCCGAACATTGTCACTAACTTCCAAGAGGAAATTTCCTAAAGGCAATTTTGAAATACCTAATGAAAACATTTGTTTTCCTTCCTAAAAGTTTTCATGCACGAATGAATTCCAATAAGTCGAAAAGTCTTCTACTACGAGTTAAACAGTAAAATTGAATCTAGTTCAATGTATACACACACACATATACACGTACATACATGTACATATACACGCACACGCACACATACAGTGATACACACAAGCACGCAAACACATAAGCGTGCAAACATGTATCTATTATGTATATAAAATAAATTTATATTTATATATTATTTAATAACATTTTTAATAAAAAAAATATATTCAAAAACATTGAACAATTGACACGAGTATTATTACGTAATAATGAAAAAAAAAGAAGAAAAAAAAATCAGTAAAGGATATACATACATTATAAAACTCGAAAAACATTATTACTAGGAATCCTCGAGTTAAAAGAACGAACTTGTAATTAATTTTGCAAAATTTTTTTTCAATACGTTTCCATCATTTCGTTCGCGACCCAGTTTCGGGGGGGGGGCCGGATGTATGTATGAGAGAGAAATAGGATCACTCGCTTATTAAAAGTAATTAGTAGAGCGGTAACGTGTTTATATAAAATGTGTGCGAACGAAACATTTCCATCGCTTCTATCAAACCGAAAAAAAATTTTGTTTATTTACGAGTAATCCTTTTTATTTTTTTTTTGCTTGTCATCTTCTTCTTTCTTTTTTCTTTGGTTTCATTTATTTATCCTCTTTTATCTAACAAAATAAATCAACGCGCATAAGCGGGCCTACGTCCACAACCTCTCCATTCACCATACGACCATTAAAAACTACTTAATATTGTACTTCATTGAGTCGTTGAAAAAAAACAAAAAAAAAAAAAAAAGAAGAACTAAAAATTTTAACAGAAAGAAAAAAGAAGGGGTCGTACTGTCTTGATGACGAAGAATTAAAAAAATAAAAATAAGAAACGGAAATGTTATCAGAATAAGTAATTTCATATGTATCTTCCATAGAAAATCATATTAAATCTTAATAAGATTTATTTTTTATTAAATCTTAATTTATTATTATATCTTAAAATGGAGAAACATGAATAAGTAAGTTATAATGAATAAGTATAAATGAATAAGTAGGTTATAGGTCGAAAAGAAAAAAATATAAATCCGGAGCAAAAATATTTTATTATATCTGGAATAATATCTGTCATTTTTTGAAATCAAATCTTTATGCAAATAGAGTTAAATAACAATATGAACGGGATCTCATTTTTTACGTTTTGAATTGTATCAAATACATAGCAAAATGCGAATTTTTAGAAAGAATTTTCTAAATTTCTTTCCTTTTCGATTTGATGATCGATCTTTTTATTTTGTTTTTTCTTTATTTTTGTTTATTTTTGCACGAGATCTAATTAAAAATATATTATATATGTACATCACAACAGTGCTTATAAGGAGTACCCTAATATTTTTTATCATAATTAGGCGCAACTATTTAAACGTTTCTTCGTTTGTTTTATATGTATAAACGAAATAAAATGATATAAATTAAATTTCTAGATAGAACACACTTTATCGCAATCGTTTTAGGTGAAATTGGCATGAGGTATCGTGGTATCGTAGATAGAAGTACAAAATGGAGTGACAGAGTTGACCGAGTAGAAGGCGACGCGACTTAGTCAGACAATTTCTCATCCTGAGCTTCTTACCGTTGAAAGATCTGGATCATGGATGGAAGAAGGAAAATAAAAATAGTCGAAGAAAGGATGAGAAAGAAGAAGAAGGAGAAGAATAAGAAGAAGAAGAAGAAGAAGAAGAAGGACGACAAGAAGAAAGAGAGAAAAAAATAGAGAAAGAGAGAGAAACTAGAAGGAAAGAAAAGGATGAGTTTTCAAGGTATCGCGTAAAGTAATAGCGTCCTCTCGGTCACAACGATGATAAAACCCTTTAAAGCATCCTTTACGAGGATACCTACGAGTAATATAGGGAGTGATTACCTATATTTTCTACTGAAAAGATAAAACGTTCTACAACGAGTATATACATAAACACACACACACACACACATATATATATATATATGCTTACAACGCATACACATATATTTCACCTTACTTTTCCGTTTAACCCAGATGCTCATCTTCCTTCCTATTTTCTTTCTTCTTTTTCCTCCTTCATTCTCTTGTAGCATGCATGCGTGTCTTTCTTGTTTCCTGTCATCGTCCTCGTCGTCATCGTCGTCGTCGTCGTCGTCGTCGTCATCGTCGTCGTTGTCGTCGTCGTCGTCGTCGTCGTCGTCGTTGTCGTCGTTCTACGTGGCTCGTTTCATTTACCGTTGTTTAGATATATCGCAAACATTGCAAAACAACATTCGCCTAAGAGGATAATAACGCAGCCAGTGATGTCGAACATTTTACAACCCTAACTCGTCGTCGTCGTCACCGTCATCGTTGTTGTCGTCATCTATGATCCCTTTCTCCCCATCACTTTTTTTAACCCCTTTCCCCACCATTTCTTTTTACCTCTCTTAACTATCCGAGAAAATTTCGTTTACACGTAAGTACAAACAACGTACGTACTTACGTACCTCTAAATTCTTCGTGAACGCGCTCTTCGTTTGATTACATTTGTTTCGTTTTTTTTTTTTTTTTTTTTTTTATTTCAAAAAAGATATATCACATCCATTTTCATTAGAAATATACTCTCGATTTAATCGAAATAAAATCATTGTTTTTGAAAGATTAATTTGTGCCTTTTTGTTCCTCTCTTCTCTTTCTTTCTTTTTCATTTTTTTTTTTTTTTGACTAAATACGATATTATTTCTATTTGCAAGACTTTTCTCCTGAATTGATTGAATGGAAAGATAGAGAGATAGATAGATAGATAGATAGATAGATAGAGAGACAGAGAGAGAGAGAGAGAGAGAGAGAGAGAAAGAGAGAAAGAGAGAGAATAATAATTTTCAATATCTAAGGATTTGCGATTTATCGCGAAGTTTATATTTGAAGAAATATCGGAAGGATATAAATAGAACGACTAGTATCGTGTAATACGCAGGTTCCTATATAGACAAGTATTTATATATATATATATATATATATATATATATATATATGTATATATGTATATCGAAAGCATATTTTATTTTTTACTCCTTGGATATTTTTTAATCCGTACGAATATAAAAGTGGCACGACCTGCGACGCATCAATGATTTTAACGCTCGATCGAACCAACCGGCTCGACTTCGACCAGGGAATTACATTTGGAGCACATAAATTTCCGTATTTAATGTATTCATTCATCGTATCTTTGTGTACGTAGTTAACCCTATACAAAAGTATAGTTATAGTTTATGGAATATATTGTATAATTTGATAATCGATGAATTAATAATTAAAAAAAAAAAAAAAAATAAATAAAACGAAAATTACAAGAAACTAGCAAGTTTGGAAGTGTATATATTTTATATCATAAATATTTATATTATTATATCATTGTTATAATCTTTTTTTTCTTTTTTCTTCGTAAATTACTCAACCAACAATAGTTGGGTATATCTCAGTCAAAATTATATAGTTTCAAAAAGAGGAAGCACTTATAATATTAAATATTTATAATCCCGATGTTAAGACACAGGTGTTAGATTTTAGATGTAAAAATTGACAACGTTCTCGTATCAACGTTTCCTATCATTTGACTCACAAAATATGTACATATGCATGTATATAGGTACTAAAAGAGAAGGATATGTACTATTTAAAATATATCCTGGTTTTTAATCAAAAAATTTAACATAGTTATAAATATTACTACTTTTTTGCCTGATCACCGTTGAACAAATATGGATTGTAAAAATTATTGTTGTCATTTTCGGAGAAAAATGAAAGAAAAACAAAAAAAGAAAAAGAAAGAAAATGTTTCCAATCGATCATTCGAGCTTCATTCTAATCGCTTACGATACCTGTCATACGAGAAATGAAATAGATTAGTCATGCCTAAATACATTCATCATAAATTTATCGAGTCGAAATACAAACATGAAATTACAAGTAAAAGTTTGAGTCAAGAAGGGAATTACTAGCGAAATATATATATATATATATATATATATATATATATATAATATTTACATATGTAGAAAAAATAAGAAAAAATAAATAGAACATACACACACACACACACACCCACACATTTCAGCTCGTACATATCAAACCTCAAAAGCGTATCGATAGGTGAAAGGAAAAAAATCGATCGTTCAGAGATATATTACTGCAAATACGTATGTATATGTACATACATATTTACATGCATACATACGTACATAGATACATATGTACCCCGGTAAGTATGTATTATGTAGATGATAGGTACGTGCTCGACTATAATAAACGTGTGCTCTATCAAATACTACTTCAGGATCGATACTTAACACGGATAACCTCGATATGCATATATATATATATGTATGTACATATATATATATGTACATACCTCGTTCGAAAATCTCCATGGATTGACGCATTATTTCGACGATTTCGATTAACCTCTCAGCACGGATTAACCGTCAATTTGTTCGTCGCATGAGAATCACTCGATTGTGATAGTGACGTGAATTACGGATACATTACTTCTTGAAATTGTCTAACGTAACGTGATATTTAATAAATATATATATTTTTTAAAATAATATATGTATATATATGTATGTATATACACGTATAAATCTACGTATATACACAATATACATATACAACATATACAGGATGTTCAAAAAGCATGGGACCAAACTTATACTACGTATTACTGAGATCAAATGGATGAAAAAAGTTCATATAAACTTATGTTCGAAAATGTTCAATTTATTGAAAAGATATATACATTTAAAGATATGTATGATTTATTTTCATTCGTTGAATTCTTTCTTTTGTTTTTTTACATACGTAGTATAATTCTCAATAATATTTATTATTTAAATGAATTGATTTATAGAAATATGATAGAAACAGAAGATAAACTTTGAGAATTTATTCAAAATGCATTTACTATTACATCCAGTACAGTTGGAATATTTGAAAGAACTCAGCAATCACTAATTTGACGAATGGAAACTTGCATTCTTGCAGAAGGAGAAATTTTGAAACATTTCTTATAACTGCTATAATAAATCATAAATATTCATAAAAGCATATATCTTTTCAATAAAGCATTTTTGGACATATATAAGTTTATATAAACTTTTTTCTTCCATTTGATCTCAGTAATACGTAAGTAATATATAAATTTGTTCCCATGCTTTTTGGATACCCTGTATACTGTTTCGTTTGAAATTTCACAAGCAATTAATTTCAGAACTATGGCACATATCAAAAGAAATTTTTGAAATGAAATCTATCCTAATTGCAACCATTACATTCTTTTTTTAATACAGAACTATATTTTCTTTCTTTTTGTTCTTTTTTTTTTTTTTTTTTACATATACGAACATCCCGTTCCAAGACTAAAAAATTCGTAGTTACATCGAAAAGTAAGAGAAAAAAAAAAAGAAGTCTTGAAATCATCCGAAACTTAGAGAAGACTTATAAAGTCAGCTCGCGAAGCGAATTTCCCCCTCCAAGCGCACGTATCACAAATCGAACGTGATAAGATTTATTTTACGGAAAATCTTTTTAAAAAACTGATACCATAGACAGTTCGATAAATAATTGTTTGCGTGACAAACGTCAAACAGGTATACCAAGTATGTAAAAACGTAAATATAGAATGTAAATTCGAAGCTTACTATGAAATTTATGATCCGTAAAATGCGATTCTCAACTGTATCTCTTTAAAACGTGACAAATTTGCACAGACCATTTTCGAAATTCTTTCTCTCTCTCTCTCTCTCTCTCTCTCTCTCTCTCTCTCTTTCTCTTTCTCTCTCTCTCTCTCTCTCTCTCTTTCTCTTTCTCTCTCTCTCTCTCTCTCTCTCTCTTTCTCTTTCTCTCTCTCTCTCTCTCTCTCTGTCAATAGGTTCGAGATTCAACGATACGATCGAAGATCCGAACAAAGCCAGTGAATTTAACAATAATATCCATCAGGAGATTTTCACGAACACATTGAACCACGACATAAAAGCAAGAAAAATCATCTTAACAAAACGAAGAAGTCTGATCCTTTCGATTCTCCTCCAGCTATGCCACCGGCTAACGTTAAAGAAAGTGGAATGGGGTTATGGAGGATGGGTGGGTGAAGGAGGAGAATGAGGAGAAGAAAGAGGATGGAAAGAATACAATGCAGGAAAAGCCTTTCCGATATATGAAAAGCTTCTCACAAAACGTCAGATTTGAGAACGATTTGTTACGATTACAAGTTCTATAACGTTCAACTTTATATCCTTTCTGTATTACATAAAAATATCGGTTTCTATGGTATCTAACACCATATCACAAGTGGTCTTATTATACATAAACCATGTAAACGACGTATAATCGACATTGCCTCGTTAAATTATTTTTCTTTCTTTTCTTTTTTTTTTTTTATTTCGTTTCTCTTCTTTTACTTCGTATTTTCTTTTTTCAACCAAAAAAAAAAAGAAAAAAAAAAAATTCATTCGCAATCAAATAAAATCAAATAGTTATCATTATTACATTCTTTCCTCATTATCATTTATATTTATTTATATTTATTATTATCTGTATAAAAATAAAATTCATAATGATCACTAATCGATACACGAATGTATGTATGTGGCAAAATAGCTAGAAAAAAAAGAAATGAAAAAAAGAAAAACAAGAAAAAAAAAATCATAGCTCATAGCTCTCCTCGATTATTGATTTGTGATTTCAAATATATGGCAATCGAAATTTTATACACAATTCTTTATAATTTATATATCATTTTTCTGTCGGAATTAAAATATACGCGAAGATGTTTGCATCGAGCGTGTAAAAAGGGGACAACATTTTTTGACTAAACGTTTCCTCTCTCTCTCTCTCTCTCTCTCTCTCTCTCTCTTTCTCTCTTTCTCTCTCTCCCTCTCTCTTTCTCACACACACACGCACACAAACACACATTTCCTCTCCATACGTAAGAGTCCTTTCGAAAGAGTAAATCGAAAAGTGGATGAAGAAGAAGAATAGAAAGAGAGAGAAAAAGAAAGAAGGAGAGAGAAAGAGAGAGTAGGAGAAAAAAGAGAGGAAAAAATAGAAGAAAAATCTTCTGGAATAGACAGGCCTCTCTACTCAAGAAAGATACGATTAACGTTGCGAATGGCGTCTTATTAATAATATCCGAAGCTACACTCTCACTCTCTCATTTCCTCACTCTCTCATTCTCTCTCTCACTCTCTCTCTTTCTCTCATTTCCTCAATCTCTCATTCTCTCTCTCTCTCTCTCTCTTTCAATCTCTCATTCTCTCTCTCTCTCTCTCTCTCTCTCTCTCTCTTTCTCTACTTCTCTGGTCTTATAAGTTCAATTGGAGCTAGAAGCCGAGTAGTTGTTTCTTACTGGAGGTTCTTCTTCATCTAAAAGACCCTCTGCTTTCGTTAGTAGAAACACGCGCGTGCGTTATTGTTCGTTTCACAATGGTGGTGAGAAGAGGATAGGACAAAGAAAGAGAAAGAGAGATGGATGTTCAGGTCGGCATAAAATATGAGTCTATCTCTCTCTATCTCCCTCTCTTTCTCTCTCTCTCACTCACTCACTCTCTCATTCTCTGTCTTATTCTCAAAATAGTCCGAAAGTTTCGACCAAGATAGTAAGGAGATAGAAAGAGAGAGAAAGAGAGAGAAAGAGAAAGAGAGAGAGAGAAAGGAAAATGGTGAGGAATGGTGACGTCTTTCGCAGTCGGATGAAACTTCTGAAGATAATTATAGCTCTCGGTGGAAAGTACGCCAGAATAAAACGATATTGTTCTTAATTGGTAGCGAATAATTTTTCTCTCTCTCTCTCTCTCTCTCTCTCTCTTTTCTCTCTTCTCTCTCTTTCTTTTTCTCTTTCTTACTTATTTATTCATTCTCTCTCTCTTTTTCTCTCTCACTCATTCATTCATTCATTCATTCGTGCATTCATTCGTGCATTCATTCGTGCATTCATTCGTTCGTTTATTCATTCATTTATGTATTCATTAACTATATTTATCTCTCCCTCTTTCTCTCTCTCTCTCTCTCTCTCTCTCTCTCTCTCTTTCTCTCTGCGTGCGTGTGTGTGTTCCATTTTTTTTGTAAATTTCACGAAAGTATTTTTTAATCAAACATTTCAGGAAATAACAGTGAAAGTTCAATAAACGTGACATGAGCTAATCTTTCAAAACGGTGTTATTAGTTCTTGTGAGAGATAACACTCTTTTTCTTTTTTTTTCTTTTTTTATTATTCCTTTTTTCTTTTTTTGTTCATTCTTTTTTATCTCCTCGAAAAAGTTTCTTCGAGAAAATAAAAAAAGAAAATAAAAAATAGAAGATATATAGGTAAGTATATTCTCAAGTATTAAAAACTTAAAATATTTCCTTCCTACTATTATATCTAGGTGATAATATTTTAACAATACGATACGATACGAGTAAAGGAAAATTATACGAGAATTTCCTCGTGCTACGTCGCAAGAGTAAGAGAAACGAAAGAGAGAAAAAGAAAAAGGAAAAAAAAAAAGAAACTGAACGCGATCGTTCCTCTCGTTACGTTTATTTCATCTTTCTTCTTACCTTTGACGTTACACGACCATACGTGTAATTACGTGAGTACACGTGTATACATGTAGGTATGTAAGTAAATACGAGTACCTACGTTAAAATGAAAGATAACGTTTCTTATAAAACGACGAGATCTGAGACTGTATAATTAAAGAGAAAGAAAAAGAGAAAGACAAAGAGAGAGAGAGAGAGAGAGAGAGAGAGAGAGAGAGAGATAAAGAGGAGAAAATGGGAAAAGAAAGGGAGAGAAAAGTACTACTAGACAAGAACTAGGGAAGAACACCCTAACGACTAAAGAACGAGCCGTGTTGCTGATAAGAAAGAAAAGTTTTTTAAGAGTCAACGTAAATGAAATTGAGTAAGAGAGAGAGAGAAAGAGAGAGAGAGAGAGAGACGAAGATAAACAAACACGTACGCTAACAAATTATTTATGTTGTCATTCAAGAGAAAAATTTTTTCTAATATCGCTCAAACTGTTTTCATAATTATAAAATTATTTAACTCAATATAGTAGTATAACTTTTAATAGTATTCTTTTTCTTTTTTTTTTTAAACATAATATACCAGACTTTAATCCCTCGATATTAAAAGATTTCGCTAGCTTCGATTTAATTAAAAAAAAAAAAAAAAAAAAAAGGTTCAAACGAACAAAGGAAACAACGAAAAAGTAGAGAAAAAGAAAAAGAAGAACAACGCGTGAAAAGAAAATGATTGAAGTGAAACGATTTATCTTTTATGTCCAGGGCACCATGAAGCTGAAACTATACACACACATACACACACACACATACACACACACATACACACACACACATACACACACACACATACACACACACACATACATATCCGTAGATAATAAAAATGACGAGACATCAAGTATGCCAGAGAGCGTTGGTGAGTAACGTTGAAATAAACGTCGGAATCCCGAAAAGTCTTTCATCTTCTGAAATTCTTACCAACCTTTATCTAGAACATTAGGTTAAGAAAAATCCATGAAATACTTGGTATTAAACGGGAAAATTAAATTCACATCTAATGGATAGTCCAACGTAAAATCTCGAGTTATCTGTCTACTTTAAACATTTTCATCGGTGCATATCATGCAACAACATAGATGGACAATCCTTAAACCGGACTAGAGGATTAGTTCTTTTTCTAAGTAAATGAGAATACTTCTATCCTCGCTCGCCTTTAGTTTTCAACGTAACACGTTCCTTTCCCTTCCCTCCCTCTTTCCCTCCTTCTCCATCACCCTATACGTATGTCGTCCTAAGCTTTAAAGAGACTTCGACTTTAAGTGGTGCACGAAACGAGATAGTTCAACTCAGTTGGTTAGCTCGCAATCTACTATCGTCGAGCTTTCCCACGAAGAGAAAGCTTCTTGGGAACTTGAATCAAACTTTACGTCTTCTTGTTTATTCCAAACGAAAGCTATAGGTTACACAAGTATTTTGTGTGTTCGATATCAATAAGAGAGAGAGAGAGAGAGAGAGAGAGAGAGAGAGAGAGAATGATGAACTTTTAACTTGGAATGATAAACATTTAAACTTTTTGAGTAAATGTTATTTCAGATTAGATCTAATAAAATTGAATAAATTGAAATACTTTATTCTGTAATCATCGGATATATCCTTTTAATAAATGATCCGACGAAATTATCGAATAACTTTAATCGTAACTAATCATATGAGAAAAAAGTATGATAATCTTGTTTATCAAGAATGAAATCGAAATAAAAATCGTATTATGGTTTAATCCTAAAACCTCAAAATAATTTCAAGTTGTGCACTTGGGATACGCTACACCCCAAGCAATTTGAACAGCTCTCATTTATACAGAATGAATAATTTTGACATCAAAAAAGAAATACTGTATATTCTTTAAAGCTTCGAAGAAATAATAATCAGTAATTTTGTAAACGCATTTCCAATTCTAGATTGGAATTATAAAAAAAAAAAAATTCATGAATCATGCAATAAGCAAATTGTTTTAATTGACCTCAAAGTTGGTTTGAAGTGTCCTACGCTCTATATTCACAACTAGAGTTTTAAACGCGATTTCTTAATATTCACTTAGATTGGATATATCGTTATAAAAATAAAAGCAAGTAGTTGTGATGAAAAAAAAGGAGAAGAAGTAGTATAACGCTAACATAAACGTCGACTTTAGGACGTTTCATTTGTTTTCTTTCATTTATATTCATTGAGTTTTATACGATAAAGTGCGAACGAGTAACAAACCTATTCCGAGTTCGTTTGAATCTCTTTACCAGAGAGATCTCTCTGTCTATCTCTCTCTTTCTTTCTTCCTTTCTTTCTTTCTTTTTTCTTTCTTTCTTTCTTTTTTCTTTCTTTTTTTCTTTCTACCTTCTCGTAGTAACATCACGCCCGTGTGCGAGCTTTTAAAAATACCAGAACAACGAGCCCGAAATCTAGGTAACTTGGTCAGTTAGCTCCGAGAAAATTTCTCTAGCCTTTTTTTACCCATAGGAGTAAACAAACAAGCATAACATGAGAAATATGAGAACATTCTATTTATATAACATCCACGTACTTATTATTATTATTATTATTATTAAAATTATTAGCATTATTATTATTACTATTATTATTATCATTATTATTATTATTATTATTATTATTATTATTATTATTATTATTATTATTATTATTATTATTATTATTATTATCATTATTATTATTATTATTATCATTATTATTATTATTAGCATTCTATTTATATAACATCCACGTACTTATTATTATTATTATTATTAAAATTATTATTATTATTATTATTATTATTATTATTATTATTATTATTATTATTATTATTATTATTATTATTATTATGATTTCTCTAACCCTTAAACGTTACTTTGACTAGATAGGTAACATGTTAGGTGTAAGAAGAGGAATAAGAATAAGAATGAGAAAAAAAAAGGTTACAAATCTCATATTTCAAAAATTATTTACGTACCTTGAACGAATTGGAAATATTAATACGTTAATAAATGTAGATAGTAAATATAGATTTACTACGGACTAACTCGATAATCCGAAAACTTTCAACTCTTATTTCTGCTTTTTTTTTTAATAAGTACAAGAACAGTACGAAAAGGATACAGTAAGAGTAAAATTTGTCAAAAAAAATAAAAAGAAAAACAAATCTTTCGACGTCATCTTTTCCATATATCTATTCCATATATGTATATATATATATATATATATATATATATATATATATTTATATATATATATATATATATATTCGTCTTTTTCTTCTTCTTTTTGTCGCGTGACTCAGCACGATAACGATATTTCTCATAGCTAGCTCTCGTAAAAGTTCGGCAGTTAAATAGGATAACAGGACCGGACGTAAAAGCGAAAAAGGCTCTTAACGACGTGACAAAGTCGGCTTTATCCCTTGAAAAAGGATTTACAGGATGGTTGAACCGACAAACGTCATCCCTCGCTTAGTCACCGAGTGAAACTTTTATTTATTTTCCTGTTGCCTGCCAATAATGGGGGAAAGAGGATACATGTTCGGAGAGTGCCAGATTAGATAGAAAGAGAGGGTTCGAGGATTAGTGTGACATGTTTCGAATCAATCGTTCGACGATAGCATAAAAAGACATTCCCTACTTGTACATATTGTCAATGGCTAAGTAAATACATACGTGTAGGTATATATATGTTGTTATTGTTACTAGTTATCTTTTTTTTATTTTTTTTTTTAATAATTATATCGAAACAATCGAAAAAATATGTACACAGGTATACACATATATATATATATATATATATATATATATATATATATATATATATTCAATCGTTCGACAATAGCATAAAAAAATATTTCCTACTTGTACATAGGTATATACTGTTGCTATACTTTCTTTTTAATATTTTTTTCTTTTTTATGAATTATATCAAAACCATTGAGAAAATATTTACAAAGGTATACATATGTATGTATATATATATATATATATATATATATATGCTCGATTGTAAAAAATATTATTATCAAATTATTTATAGGTACACATACATATTCAA
>NC_140811.1:12175000-12182500 GCF_050613455.1 Vespa mandarinia | reverse complement strand
ATTTTCATAAATCTAACCATCCACCTTGAAAAAATTCACCATTGTTATCATTAACGAATTTCATTCATAGAAATTAAATTTAAATTCTATTTTCGAATTTAATTCGAAAATGAGAAGAAAAAAATGAAAAAAAAAGAAAAAAGAAAAAAAAAAGGAAAATTTAATTTGCTCTCCAATTATGTGATTAAACTTCAATTCGATTCTCATAATAATATGCGAAATTAAAATAAACGAAGTAATCATAGAAAATATTTTCATGTTGGTGTAAAACGAAAAAAAAAAGGAAAAGAAGAAAATATTCCGAAAAATGAATGATAAATTATGCGATCTAGATAATGCAATAGCAGGAAGCAGATATTAAAGAGTAGAATGGATTATTAACGGAAAAGCCACGCCGAATGAAAACAAACATTAGAGTAGAAGAGTTGAAAAATCAGAATCGTGTTTCCAGTCTTGGTCTATCATGCAAAGTGGATGAAAAGAGAGTCGAGGGGTTTGGTTATCCATCGCATCGAGAGAGAGAGAGAGAGAGAGAGAGAGAGAGAGAGAGAAAGAGAGAGAGAGGAAAAGAGAAAAGAGAAGTTAACTGTAGGGGTTCTAGCATCATTCGTTGCACAAAAGCCGTAAACTACACTGGCCGGTTATTTCGATCAATCCTCGAGAATGCGGCCGTCCGGAAAATATTCACATCGATCTACACCGACTGACCCTTCTATCTACTCCCCCACCTCTCTCTCACTCTCTCTCTCTTTCTCTGTTTCTGTTTCTGATCCCTCCGATCTTTCTTTCTCTCTCTCTCTCTTTCTCTTTCTCTATCTATATATCTCTATCTATCTATCTATCTATCTATCTATCTATCTATCTATCTATCTATCTATCTATCTATCTATCTATCTATCACTCTCTCTCTCTCTCTGTCTATCTCTCTCGTATTCATTCTCTTTTCTACTCATCGTCTTGCTCGAAACACTATAGACGAAACCTATACATAAATAACTGCGCGTAGATACAAGCGTGTACCACACGGAGAAAAGCTTTCGTTTACTTTCGCCACATTACTTTCGCCCTTACCATCCTTTAGTTTTCTTCCCCATTCACCCTTCATCTCGTCTCAACATTTATCCCTTATCCTGAGCCAAGCATGTGATACCAGATACATACACTTTATATGATCCACCTTAAAGTGCTCTTTTTTTTCTTAATGGTAGTAGAGACGACGAGGGTCAGCCGAAGCTCAGCATCGGTCTCTTTAGGTCTTTACAAAAGAATGTCGGAAAACGAATTTTTAAGATCACTTGTGTTACTATAAATATCATGTAATAACAAAAGTATTTCTGTCATATATGTACATACATACAATATTTATATACACATAAACATATTTATCTTTGATTTCTTTCTCTTTTTCTTCTTTTCTTTTTTTCTTCGAGTAATCATAAAAATTTTAATTATTTTATTATATTTATTTATATCGTAAAAATTTTTTTTCTATGATTTTATTGTAATTATTTATATCGTAAAAATATTAATTATATATATATATATATATATATATATATTTCTCAACTAAATTTTATATTGATTTTTACAAATCTGCGATATCTTATATAGATAGGTTGTATACATATGTATAATAAAAAAAAAAAAAGAAACCAATGTAGAAACAAAATCATTTTTCCATTGATTTTCTATTAATAAAACAAAATGTTATATTAAAGATTTGATCCATAACTGATACTTCAATAAATGGATTATTTGATTCTTATCAATCTTATAATTATTTATAATCCAATTAATAAATTCATGTTTTCAGAACCGAAAACCGAAATACTCGGTGCACCGGATCTTTACATCGACAGAGGCAGTACAATCAACCTCACCTGTATCATATTACAAAGTCCAGAACCCCCGGCTTATATATTCTGGAATCACAACAACGCCGTGAGTATTAAAGTTCTTTATCGTATTAACTGATATCTTTATCGTAAGACTTTAATTGATTAAATATAACGTAATAAAAAGTCTAAAAATGTTATACGATCAAATTATACGTTTGTTTACCTGCTTAGAAATAGTAACAATTAGTAGATAAGGAGCTATTAATGAAAGATTAAATTAATGATAGTAACGAAATATTACAGTAAGGACGAAGAAGCATTAAACGAGAAAACAATTCAAATGTAGACTTATATATATATACATATTATTTGTCATTTGAAACGTTAACCTTCTCTCTCTCTCTCTTTCTCTCTCTCTCTCTCTCTTTCTCTCTCTCTTTCTCTCTTTCTCTCTCTCTCTCTCTCTCTCTCACTCTCTTCATTTTCATCCAAACATTTCCTATAATTTCAATAATACTTTAAAACCATCCGAGAGATATGATGATAGTCACGGACGAACAAGCGAACGAATGAACGAAACACGATATTGAATAAAATATTAAAATATACAATACTAAACAGAATAGAGAATATGCTCTCTTTCGTTTACATTCGCCTTTAGAAATATCGTTTGCACATCGAACGTGTAGTATCAAATATCATTTGATAATCGATATTATAACAAAATATATATATATATACAAATATATATATATACAAATATATATATATATATTTTGTTATAATAATAGCATACCTACATATATACATTATATATAATATATATATATATATAAAAAACAAGTCAATATATATATATATATATATATATATATATATACATATATATATATATATTGACGCGTTAACACGCAAAGATAAATATACTGTATATCAACGTGGAATTAAAATCTCGCTGAAACTCGATACGTATTTCACGCTAGGACGACGCTCCAACCTATCCACCTATCTACCCATCGTGGCTTCGAACGTATTTCCGGATCGAATAGCTCTCTATCTTTTCCCAAGAGAGATGGTTAGAGGGTGCAAGAGAAAGTAAAAGACGGAAAGAGAGAGAGAGAGAGAGAGAGAGAGAAAGTACATTAAACCATGGAGAGATGAGATGAAAAAAGACTGAAAAAAAAGAAAGGAAAAAAAGAAAAAAGAAAAGAATGGGAAAAAGGAAAAAAAACGAAGAAACAAAAGCAAATTTAGAAAAAAAATGTAAAAGAAAGAAAGAAGATTGGAAAGAAGAGAGAAGGAAGAAAGTTGAAGGATGGCAAGGGGGTAGGAATGGTGGGGTTTGCTTGGGAAAGAAAATGAAAAACAATGACTTTTCAGAGGGAGAAAATTTAATAACGATCGCTTACATCGGTGACCTTTTTATTTGAGAAATATTAGAATTAGTAACGTATTAGGTAAGAGTAGTACTCGACTATAGTTGAGCAGTTCCCGGAGAAGATAAGGGCTCCGATAACAGTCATTGGCCCACTCTAAACTACTCTCCTGTCATATAGGAATCTCGGACAGGTTGAAATGCTTCCGCCGTATGTTAGTTACCGGAACGGCATTTGCATTTGGTAACTAGGCCGCTACTGTTGAAATCCCGGCCGGCTACTCTAACTTGACTATACCTATACGTATCTACTTTCTTCTCTATAGGTTGGATAAAATCGTTCGGTAATTTTAAAATAAAGTAACTCCTTGTCATTAATAGTTACGAATGATCTCATAACGGTCTGATTAATTACTAAAGGGTTTTAATGTAATCCGTTTCGAACTGAAATCTCGTATTTCATCTTTTATTTCACTCACTCTCTTTATCTATCTATATATATATATATACATACATATATATATATACATACATATATATATACATACATATATATATACATACATATATATATACATATATATATATATCCCTCCCTGCTTCCTATCTTTCTCTCTCTCTCTTTCTCTCTTTCTCTCTCTCTCTTTCTCTCTCTCTGTTTCTCTCTCTCTTTCTCTTTTTCTCTCTCTCTCTCTCTTTTTCTCTCTATCTATCTATCTATCTATCTATCTATCTAATACTCATAATTACTCTTCTTTATTATCAGCCACTCGTTCTATGTTTGATCGAAACTTTAATAATACCTCTAAAAGCATAAAAATTTCTAACAAATACGACTTGTTCTCTGTGCTGTCATTAATAACATAATACAATGATTTAACGAAAGTTCTATTCGATATTCTTTTATCATATATCAGTACTTTGTCTTGTCTAATTCATTAAACGATATTTTTAATATTTCACGTTAATATGATTCTTCTATAAATTAATATATATATATATATTAATCTATAGAAGAATATATATATTAATATATATATATATATATATTAATCTATAGAAGAATATATATATTAATATATATATATATATATATTAATCTATAGAAGAATATATATATTAATATATATATATATATATATATTAATCTATAGAAGAATATATATATTAATATATATATATATATATTAATCTATAGAAGAATATATATATTAATATATATATATATACATCATAAATATTTGATATATGAATATAATAAATATAATAATATTAAATGAATAAATATAATAAATAAATATAATTAAAAATATAACAAATAATAAACAAATATTTGATATATAAATAGTAAATATAAATATAGAAAAATATAATACACATATATCTATTGCAAGATAGATGAGAACTTTTCTAAGGTAGAAAAAAATTATTTAAAATTGAATATTTTAAATAATTAAATTATATAAAAAATTAAATTATATAAAATTGAACTCCTGTCCTTGATAAAAAAAATAAACATTCTTATATTAAATTATAATATCGTGTATTAGTAAACAAAAATAAATAAAAGAAAATTTTATAGAACAGCTTACAGTATATACCTACCATTTATAATAATATATATATATGTATATTAAATATTATTATTCATGTACGGCAATAAAGTACGCCAAAAGATTTAAGATGATTTTAAAGATTCAATTACTCTTTTTCGTAATACTACAACAGACCAGCTTGTAAAACTAATCTCTAAATTCCAATCTCCGATAAGTTTCAAAAAAAGGATAATCGATTTTTTTTTTTTTTATCACCAGAAAGATGATCATAAGAAAGATATCACCATCTAGGAACTTTCTGAGCGCCAATCCCCTTTTTTCCTTTTCTCTTTTTATTTCTTTTTCTTTACGTTCCATTATATATGAATATAATTAGAATTATCATTGAAAGAAAAATGATCGAAAATTTCTAGTAAAATCACGGATTGCCCTTCAGGCGACGTAATCGTGGTAAGACGGCAATGGCGATGGCGGCGATGGCGGTAGCATTGGCGGCGGCGCGACGCCACGAAGTCGGTTTAAGGACCAAAGGAGAAAGAGAGATGGAAGTGAAAGAGGATAGGATATCGTAGAGAAACGGGCGATAAGGAGTAAACTCGAATCGTCTCTGGGGAACCTTACGAAATTGCAATCGCCAGCGATATGATAAGGTCGCACTCGATCGATCGACCATACCTACCGCGAAATATTTTCTAGCCGCAAGGAATTCTCTCAACCGTTAAAGAGAGAGAAAAAGAGAGAGAGAGAAAGAGAGTGAGAGAGAGAGAGAGGAAGAGAGAGAAGGGGATGATTCCTCCCTTACGCTCCAATAAACCTCTATCCCTTTGATTTCGATTGAATTTCGATCGCCGATCTACTCTCTTCCTCTATCGCATACGTTTATTTCACCTATACTCGGATGGAAAAAAAGGACACAACATGATTTAAGAATATTTCGAAAAGTGCCATGGTATATTATATGCATACGTATGTATCATAAAACATGTCTATATATATGTATATATATAAAATATTGTTTTCTACACCTATATAAAATATAAAAAAAAAATATATATATATATATATGTATGTGAGTATATTCTAAAGATATATGTAAAAATATTTTTTTTTACATAGATCGAAACTAGACATTTGATTTTTGAAGACTTTATAGAACTTTATTATTATAATATTTTTTTCATTTAATGATTTTTATTATACTAACGTTGTATCTCATATTTAAAGACGTTAAACAATCGACACCATAAAATATATCTATGTATATATGTATATGTGTATATAAATGTCGTTTCCTTTTTTTTTTTTTTTTTACATAGACTGAAACGAAAACTTTGTCCCAGTCTTTGCAAATTTCTTCTTTTTCTTTCTTTATGTTCTTTTTCTTTTAATTTAACATTTAAAAATTTTTATTATGTCAACGTAGTATCTCTCATTTTGGTATATGTTAATAGACAATCGTTCCACGACAACTTCTCTGACGAGAGAATATTTTTACACCGTTATCGCTTGCTCGTTTGGATAATATCAAAGTTTCTTCAAAGTTTCGAATCTTCTCCACCTAGACAAAACAGAAACTAGAACAGCAACATGTATACTCACTTTAATGGTGTTCCTAATAGGAAGACAGTGACAATGACCGATCCACCTCTTGGGTGAGAAACACTCTCACTCCTTATCGCATTCGACCTTAACCACTTACAATTGTATCATGATTATACTCTATCACCTAATCCTGTCTATTAGTATACAAAGACATTATATTTCGTCAATTAAATGACTACGATCTTAACATCTACGATATTTAACATCTCCTTATATATATGTAAAACTTTATAACGAGAACTAGCTTCAAAATGTGTTTACAATGTTGATATGTATATACGTTTGCGTGTGTATGTATGTGTATATATATATATATATATATATATATATGTATATACAGTACCGAACAAATGTATCCGAACAAATGATTTTTCTGAATTTTTATGGATAATTCAATGTATTAATATTAAACTAATAGATGGATTTATAGAGGAAAGGGCGACAAATCATTCATATTAATAGACTTCGTAAATTTTAACATAATACATATATCTTTCAAAAATAAATAAAAATTTAATTGACAAATGTATCCGGATAAAACTTAAATATTAAAGAAATTATAAAAATCGACATAAAATAATATCGACATAAAACAATAAAATACTTTAATATTTGATAGAAAATCCTTTGAAATCTATAACGACCTGCATTCTTTTAGTCATTGTAATATTAATTAAATTAAAAAAAAAAAAAAACCAAATCAATCCAATTTATATATTTTCTATTAATTTTCTTATATTCAAACTAATAATTAATTTAATCGAATTTAACGAATTACATAATATCTAGATAATATGAGCGTCAATTAAATTATATGACAATTAAGTCATATTAAAAATTATATGACTTTTATATAAAAAAAGGTTCGGTATAATAATAACTTTCATAGAAACGTGAAAAATCTTGTTCGGAAGTGATAAGAACTTAACGAAAAACGGTGTCAGTGATCCAAGATCTAAACGTTCCAACGATTAGTACGTGAAAGAAGCTGAACTTTTTTATTTTTTTTTTCCTTTTTTTCTTACATTTTTTCTTTTTTTTTTTCTTCTTACATTAATGCTCCTTGATGATAAAGACCATCAAGATAACCATTTCTTCTTTTTCCCTTTTTTGTCGTCTGTGAATTCAT
>NC_140811.1:12087500-12170000 GCF_050613455.1 Vespa mandarinia | reverse complement strand
TAAATAATAAAAAAGAGAAAGAGAAAGAGAAAGAAAGAGAAAAGTAATGTCAAATGATAATAATACTTCGTTATAAATTAATTACAAATTTCTTAAGTTCACTCGTATCTGTGTAGAAAAAGGAAAAAAGAAAAGTAAAAAAAATATTAGTTTTATTTAAATGTCGGTATTTTAATATTAATATAACTTTATCTGATATGAAACAAGGAAAGTAACATTATCAAATGCTAATAATACTTTGTTATAAGTTAATTAAAAAATGTTTACAAAGTAATACTCGTAGGTGTATAAAATACATATTAGTATATTATAGACATAACGTTATGTCAATATTTTTGAAAAAAATATTGAAGAAAGAAACGTTATCACATATTAATAACATTTTGTTATGAATTAATTAAAAAGTTCTTATAGTGTAATACTCCAGTATATACGGTAAATATTGTATATATGTATATACCGTTATGTTAATAAATCTTATATTAAATATACATTAAAGCAATTAGATGTACCTACATATAGATACTATATGTGAAAAAATTAAAAATTTTCTCAAGAACATTTAATTATTTATATTTAGGAAAGAAAAAAAAATTAATTCTCCGTCGCTTTTATTTTCTAAATTTCTTTATGGGAAAAAGAAAGAATATCCAGTAAAATTTCTCCTTTTATTTTTTCTTCTTTATTTTTCTACTTCTTTTTCCTCTTCTTCTTTGAAAACGAACAAATTTTTGAAAAATACATATTAGTATTATATACATATTAGTATATCAATATTTTTGTAAAATATTGGAGAAAGGAAGCTCTTGTAGTACTTTAGTATGTACGGCAAATATTATATATATATATATATATATATATATTAATATCTCTAATATTAAACATATATTAAAATGATTAGACGCTTACTTATACATGTGTACATATATCTGAGTTAAAGCAAAAAATTTTTCTCAAAAATATTTAATATTCATGTAACGAAAAACTATCATCATAAACGACAAGGAAAACGACAATAAAAACAAAAATAAAAAATAAAAAGAAGAAAAAAAAATTCGTTCTCCATCCCTGTCATTTCTTAAATTTCTTTATGGAAAAAAGAGGGAAGGTCGAATAAAATTTCTCTACTACTTCTTCTTCTTCTTCTTCTTCTTCTTCTTCTTTTTCTTCTTCTTCTTCTTCTTCTTCTTCTTCTTCTTTTTCTTCTTTTTCATCCTCTTTGAAAACGGAGTAAATTTCGAAAGAGCAAGCTACCGAATTTTAATGAGAACGCGATAGAAAGGAGATAAACAGAGAAAGAGAGGTAGACAGATAGACAGAGAAAGAGAGATAGATAGATAGAAAGGGAGAGAGGTAGAAAGAGAGAGAGAGAGAGAGAGAGAGAGAGAGAGAGAGAGAGAGAGAAAGACGATTATAGAAGTTGAGGGGAACTCCGTCGTTATACAAAAGGACGAGCTTGAGATAAGACAAAAGTGGCCACGTCGTTGGTGAGGATCGAAAGGAAACGGAGAGGAGAGGAGAGATGATAGGTACAACTCTCCTCTCAAATGGACCATTCACTTCAAGATCTTCTATGGAGTTGTCGACGATCTCGCGGAACGCCGATCTCTTCTTCTATTTCTTGCGAAAACGCGTAATGAGGTTGACGAGAGTCTTCTATCTCTTTCTCTGTTTCTATCTCTCTCTCTCTCTCTTTCTCTCTGTCTCTATCTCTCTCTCTCTCTCTATCTATCTATCTATCTATCTATCTCTCTTTCTTTTTTTCTCTCTCTCTTTCTTTTTTTTCTCTCTTTCTTTTTTTCTCTCTCTCTTTCTTTATCTCTCTCTCTCTCTCTCTCTCTCTCTCTCTCTCTCTTTCTTTCCCTCTCTCTCTTTCCGTCTCTCTCCTTTCTCTCTATCTCTCTGTCTCTCTCGTTCCTATCCTTGGCTGACAAAATTTCTTCGTGCTTGAGTACCTTTAAAGACTTTACCAAATTACGACCAGTTGAAATTATCTAACCCGTTGGTCTGATATAAACGTTTAAATGATAACGAGATGTGATCGAAACTCGAACGTTACCAATATTATTATTATTATTACTTCGATCGATGATTCTTCGTTCATATACATCTCTTAGAATTTTGCGAACGTTCTTCTTATCGTTCTTTACGAATATAATCATTTATGATAGATAAATATTTATATCGTAAAAATTTTAATCGTCCTTTTTTGTTTTATGAAATAAATACGTATATATATGTATATATATATATATATATATATATATATATATATCTGATAAATATCTTCGAATGATTTTATACATAACATTTCGAAGAGTTTAATTAATTTTTTATACGTATTAAATTAGTTATAGAGAATCTGTATCAATGATCAAAGTTCAAAGCATACTTTGTTTTTGATTATAAATTAATAATAGATATTACCTTCACTGATTGTTCTAGAAACTATAGAACATTATTAAACGTTGATGTGTATGTAAATATATTTGACTAGTGATATTGATATGAAATTTATATATATATAGCTCCCTTCAAATTCATGTTGTCACACAGCATGAATTTCATTAACAAGTAATCTATTTTATTAATCGCTAATCAGAAAATAAAACTAATATCATATATATACATATATATATATATATATATATATATATATATATATCTCATCTGCGATAAATAAACGTAAAACAAAATATTCATATTAATAAATATACTACATTATTCTTATAAATTAACATGTAACATACATATAACTACATCATAAATCTTTCAATAATTTCGTTAACAATTGCGTTCTCCAATCAAAAAAGGAAAATTAATTTAATCCTATCTGTATAAGTTTAACAAATTAACCAGGTATTGAATATTAATATCGTATGTTAATATAATATTGTGCATAAGCACACACACACACACACACACTTTTTATATATATATATATTTAAATATATACATATATATATATATATATAAATTTCAGTTATTATTAGTACAAGTATACTTGCATACATATATACAAATATATATATATATATATATATAGTTATATATATAGTTACAAAGTTGTATCAAGATAAATTAATTAAGATATAAAAATATCATCGAATAATATTAGAAGAATAAATAAGAAACAGCTTTGGTGGAATATACACACATGTACTAATTAAAACATAGACGAATCGAGGTCGAAGAAGCGCCCGCGTGTTATAACGCCGAGCAGATTAACCATGCAGTTTTCAACAAAACTTCGGGCATTATTTCGAACGTATCCGCAGCAACAATGTAGGATAATAATAGAACGGAAGGAACGTGATGCCGCTTATTAAAGCCCTCGTGCTTCAACTTTCTCATCCGATTAACCGGGATTTGAATCGTACGGTTGCTCGAACGAACATAACAACGAACGAATGAACGTAAGTAGAAGCAAGTAAACGAGCAAGTAACCGAGAAAGCGAGCGAGTAACCATACAAACTGCCTGAGATATTAGGAGAGACAATGTCCTTCCATCTAAGTAACTTCGATCCGTCATAAGGATTGATAGTAACTAAAAGGTTTCATCAAGAAAAGTTAAATGTTACTGATATATTAATATTATATATATTATTTATAATATATATTTAATTAATTAATTATAAATAATATATATATTATTGATAATTAATATTAGATATGTTAATATTATATATATATATATATATATATATATATATATATATATATATACCTTAATTTATAACAAGTATTTAATCGAAATTTGTATTACGTGTAATAAAAAAATGAATAGTAAGTTTTTGTTAAGTTCTTGATAAAATTCAGGATTTTATAAAAAAAAAAATAAATAAATTTTGATATATTAATATTTTATTTATATATATAAATATAAATAAAAAAAAAATATATATATATATACATCTAATTAAATTATGCCGACCAGTTTAATCGAGACTTATGTTGATCGAACTTTAATCAATGAATAGTAATTATGAATGATACGACACGACTTCATTTATCATTCATAATTTATCCGTACGGACGGTGTGCTTAAAATATCTCATGATGAAACCGTTGTGCGATAAAAGAAAAAAAAAAACGTAAAAATAGAGAAACAGATGACGGACGGGAAGATTATTTTCGTACGAACAAAAAAGAAAAAGAAAAAATGCGTCGCCCCGTTATCCTTCTTCCATCCCTCACCACCCTTCCCCCTATTGAGTGTATATTTTCATTGTAAAAGTTTTCGCGTCGTTCTCGTCAAGATAACAAAGCGGAAGGAAGACAGTTTCGCTTATCAAAGTTGCGAAGCGTAAACTTTCCTGATCTGATTAATCGCAGGTAGGATCGTTCGCACGATGATCTACGTACTCTACGATATGCGAATACGTGGATGGTGGACCGACCGGATGAGGAATGAGGGGATGAGGAGGTGAGGTGGTGAGGAGGTGAAGAGGTGAGGGGTTAGAAGGGTAGGGGGTAGGATGACGAAGGGATGTGGGAGTTATAGAGGTGAGGAGGATATGTCCCTCCGAAGCACGATTTTTCAAGGGTACAGATTAGCTTCTATAAATCTACTCTTCTCGAAACTCTCCCATAGATCTCTTTTCCATGGGGGAGTTCTCGACATCGATTTTCCTACATTCACGTGAAAAACATGGATGATGTTTTTGATTTTCTTTTTTTTTTTGAATGACTAAATTTCTCAATAATGTCACGTCGTTATCGGGAATGATAATCTTTCAATTGTAACAATTAAATCTATCGTTTTATAACGAATATCGTTTTAATTTGATCATAATTTATATATTAAATATTTGAATTAATGATCACGAATAGAATAAAAGATATTTTTTATAAATTATAGGTGGATACGTCCAACAAAATTAACATTACAATAAATTTGTTAAATTATTTTATTAAATTAGAATAAATTTTTCTATAAATTAACGAATTATATCAATGATTTGAATTAATAAAATTAAACGATAAAATTTCATATTTTTCTCTAAATTTGAAATTTCACATGAGATATGATAATATGAACGATCATCGTCAATAATTATATTATAAAAGATGTTTCTTTTGAAATTAATAAAAAAATAAAAAGGAAAATGTGTATCTCCACCATTGGTATGAATGAATAAACATGATCAATGACTAGAGATAAATATATTTAACTCATAGTCGCTATAAATTCAAGTCGGACTATCCAATCCCCCTTCTTTCTCTCTCTCTCTCTCTCTCCCTCTCTCTCTCTCCCTCTCTCTTTCCCCGCCTTCCCTCCATTTAATGTAACTTTTAAACCGGACACGTAGACCGTAGATACAGCCAACGGACAGGTAATCATTTATTTATAAATCCGTCGCCGTTACGACGGCGAAGGGTTCAACCTTCACGTTTTCTCTTTAGCTTGGTAGGTACCCGCCGAACTAGTTTGCAAGTTCCTCTCGTACCTTTTCTGTTAAAGAGACACTCATGCCACAGAGCCAAGTGGAACAAAGAATAAACAGAGACTGTCTTCTAGTATGGCATATGACAATAACGTCATACGCTCTTCAACATCTATACTTCGTGACTCCGTACGAATTTTCTAGTAAGCTTTTCTATCAAGAAAGTTATTTAAGGAACGTAACTATACATGTATTAAACTCTAGTTACTCGAATAAAGCAACTAGATAATAAAAATAAATAAATAAAAATATAAATAAACTAATATATATATATAGATATATATGTGTATATGTGTGTATACGTGTATGCTTTTGATAATTAAATCGTTAAAAATGCAATGAGAGCTTCGCTTTAATAATACTACACGCTTACTGATCGTTCAATTCGACAACAATGAAATTGTATCAATGTAATGTCATGCTTTATGATTTTTTTTTTTCTTTTTTTATTATATATGTATATGTAGACAAGGATAAAAGTTTTAAAATCTGTGTGAAAAATTATTGGTTTCTTTTTTACCTTTTTTTTTGTTACTATTTTCAAAAACGTGCATAAATGTCGCCAATCCGTGTTGATTAAAAAAGAAGGAATTCTTCAAAAAAAGAAGGAATTACTCAAGATTCAAAATAATAACGAGAACGTTATTATTAATAACGTATTCGCTTTTGATTGAAAAAAAAAAAATAGATAAATAATAATAAAAATCGACAAAGCATTTCGAAAAAAATAACTAAGCAATTTCGTGAATTCGATTTTATACATGTATTTTTAAACATTCTTGTTAATATATGTTTGCTTAAAACTGATAACTCTCTCTTTCTCTCTCTCTCTTTCTCTCTTTCTCCTTTCTCTCTCTCTCTATCTCTCTCTCTCTTTCTCCTCTCCCTCTCTCTCTCTCTCTCTTATTCTGTCTCCCTCTGGAAATAAAAGTTAGGCCGAAAAGGAAAAGTTAAAATATTTTCCACGCTCGTTCTAACTGTACGATACATATTTACTTTACGTATATATATATATATATATATATATATATATATATATACTTATGTAAAGCAGGTAAATCGTAATAAGAATTTACGGTTAGTAGAAACATTAATATAACGTATATGTAATTTACCATTACATTCACAGTTTTCGTCCGCATCGTTTGTGTCGACGTTTAAAAAAAAAAAAGAAAAAAGAACAGAGAAAGAAAGGGAGAGAGAGAGAGAGAAAGAGGGAGAGAAAAAGAGAAAGAGAGAGAGAGAGAAACCAAACCACCATGAAAAATATAGTGAAAAGAAGATCGAGTTATACCGCGAGAAGGAAGAAATTAAAAAAAAACAATATCAAAAAAAAGAAAAAATAAAAAATAAAAAAGAATAGGAAAGGGAAAATTTCCTAAAAGTTCTATCTTATCTGTCATCGTAAGCTTTTCCATCTCACCCACTATGCCTCACCTCCTTCCTCCTATCACCTATGAGATAAAAATAACTCATCCGAATCTACCCATAAAACCGACCGGATTTGAAACGACCAAGACTCCGTGGCGTAAATTTTATTTTATGACTACTTCCCGATCGAGATACGTATGGACAGAATGACAAGGGAGACAAGAAACTTCCTTCCCTTTTGGACATGTATGACGTCAGTTAGTTCAGATAGAAAATCTTTGCTGGCTTATCTTTTTCCTTTCTCACTCCATTCCAAGGAAAACGACGGAAGAACTTAAGAAAACAAGTACTTATTTACGAATAATCTCGAACACTAGTCAACCCTAAAAGATATTTTATTATAGTGCTATAATTCGTTTTTCCATAAATATATCATTCGTTTAAAACTGATTAACGATAAAGCAATTAAAATTAAGTTTGTATTGTTTTCAATTAATTTCTCACAATCGATCTTTGAAAGTATCGAAACATTTGTTAACATTAAAAATTCAATTGATCCCTGAAGATGGCTTGAAAATTATATATATATATATATATATATATATATATATATATATATATATATTTGAACGATAAGTAAATAAAATTAATCGGATGAATTAACTTTCGGATAATTATCGACAGAGTTATTAACTTAAAATTATATTAATCAATTTAATTTCATTATCTGTGCCATATCAACAGAATTATTAACTTAAAATTATATTAATCAATTTAATTTCATGATCTCCGTCATATCGACAAAATTATTGTTAATTTAAAAACATAGAAATTAATTTAATAATCTTTATCATTTCGTAATCGATCCTCGGTTTTAATCGTAAATTATTTCGTTCACGATTATTTATTGAATACAGAAATTTCGTTCCTAACTATTCAAATTTGTATATTATTTTTCTCATCGATCTTCATGAGGAAACAATGATTTTCTTTTTAATCGTTATCATAATCGATAAAAAAAAATTGATAAAAAAAAATTGATCGGTCATAATTTTCATTAAAAAAAAAACACAGCTAAAATGTTAATAACGAACTCTCGTTTGAAAAGAAAGAAAGAAAGAAAGAAAACAAAGATAAAGAAAAAATAATATATTAAAAAAAAAGAAAATATAACGACGTAAATTTCGAACAACGAAACACGAAGTTCGACAATTATTATCTTCTCTTGCTTTATTATCAAAAATGCATGTGAAATTTTCATAGTCGGTTGATTTTTGTGTTCTAGATAATTAGCTACGACTCGACCAGAGGTGGCGTGTCGGTGGTCACGGAAAAGGGCGACAGTACGACGAGTTTCCTCCTCGTTCAGGAAGCCAAACCGTCTGACTCCGGACGTTATACGTGTAATCCCAGCAACGCTCAACCAAAGTCGATTACCGTTCATGTACTCAATGGTGAGTTACTTGATCGTAGTTATCATCTCTCATTCTCGGAATTTGAATATTTCCCTTTCGCTTATAATTTTCTTTTTCCTTCCCCTCACGATTTATCATTCAAGTAGTTATTATGTCTTTCAAATTTATTTTTTCATTTTTTTTTTTTTTATCGCGCTACTCGCAATCTTTCTCTTGTAAATAACTCTAATACTTGCTCGACACGAACGAACAAAGGGAAGAAACTAAAGAAAGGAAGAAAGGAAAATGAAAAGAATGAATATAAGAAATAGAATGCACTTTCTTCGTCTGATAAAATGATCTTCTTAAGTTAAAGTAAGAGAAAAATGAGAGGGGAGAAAAAATAAAATAAGAAATGAGAAATACAAAGAGAGAGAAAGAGAGAGAGGGAGAGAGAAATGAACGGTAGCTTTCTATATCTGTCTTTTTCTCTCTTTTTTATCTGTCTCCCTTTGTCTCTTTCTCCGTCTCTCTGAAGAGGTAGACATTTTCAGAAAATTTAAGTGTTGTCCTCTGTTTCAGGAGAGTATCCCGCGGCAATGCAGCATGGCGGTCAGGCGAAACAACCGAGGCTCTACTCACTGCTGCTTTGTCTGTGCCTGCTTCTTTATTAAGGAAGGAAAGAATTAAGGAGAAAAATAAGAGGGATCGTACTCTCTCCGTCTATCACTTTCTCTCTCTATCTATCTATCTCTCTCTCTCTCTCTCTCTCTCTCTCTCTCTCCATCTTTTTCTCTCTCTATCTCTCTCTATCTCTTTATCCCTCTTTCTCTCTCTATTTATCTATCTTTCACTATTCATCTATCTACTTATCTCTTTCTATCTATTTAAAACCATAGAAACTCTGAGAAATTCTATAAGAAAGGGAATGTACCAGTGAAATTTGTCACTAATCTTTTGGTATCAATTAAACGGAGAAGACAAAGGAAAAGAGAGAGAGAGAGAGAGAGAAAGAGATAGATAGTTAGATAGACAGAAAGATAGATAGATAAATAAATAGATAGATAAATAGATAGATAGATAGATGGATGGATGGATAAATGGATAAATAGATAGAGATAGAGAGATAAAGAGAGAAAAAAAAGAAAAGAAACATAGAAATACAAAGAGATAGAGACAGGGACAGAGACAGAGAAACAGAGAGACAGAAAGACAGAGAGAAAGACAGACAGAGATAAAGAGACAGAGAGACAGATAGAGAGAGAAAAAGAAGGAGAGAGAGAGAGAGAGAGAGAGACAGAGAGAGAGAGAGAGAGAGAAGAAAGAAAGAAAAAAAAAAGAAGAAAAAGAAAAAGATTTTAATTCAACATCCACGACGCGAGATGAGACGCAAAAAAATACTGCCCCCCCCAGCCCCTTCGTTGCACGGATTCCTTCCGCGTATTCGTCCGCAACCTTCGATTTGGTCCGCTAAACGCTCAACAAAGAAGATAATGATGATGACGATGATGATGATGAAGAAAAGGAAGAAGAAAAATAGAGGAAGAGGAAGACCAACAAGACAAGTCGTTGCTATACCTAAGCAACCCTCTACCAACTACTATCCAATCTCTCCTCCCCCCCTACATCCCTTCCCATCCAATCGTGACTTTAATCGCGGTGTGTATCCACAGAGATGATAATGCATAATCAACGACTCGGTGCTATAATCTGTTGAAACAACCAATGAATTAATTCTTCCAAATACAATCGTTCATCTCAACGACGAATTTTCATTCATCCAATAATCTCGAATGCGCGCCCGATGAAATCGATCACGATCATCCATCGATCAGATCCAATCTGATTGAATTCGATCAAACGAGTTTATAAAATCTCGATCGCTCTTGTAGATCGTTATATATATATATATATATATATATATATATATAATATCATTTTTTATTTCTATATTATTACAAAACAATACAAAGAACAGATACACACACGCACACGCATGCACGCACTCACACAATTTCTCTCTTTTCCTTTTAATTGTTTTTTCTGTTTTTTTCTTTTTCTATTTTTCTCTATTTTATTCTATTTTTTTTTTCTTGTTTTCTTGCAAAGATAAATCGTAACGCCTATTTGAAATACAAATGGTGAAAATGATCGAATGTATAACATGTATGTATATCTCTAGCGGTATAGATAACGCTGAAAAATACTTCAAAATAAAATGGATCGGTTTTATTTCTATAATAATGGAAACTTTTTATCCCTCTTTTTTTTCTTTTTTTTTTTTATCAATAATCGATAGCAAACACGGAAATAAATGAGATCGGTCGTTCAAAGATAAAATAAAAAATTGAATAAAAAAGAAAATAAAAAAGATATATATATATATATATATGTATGTATGTATGTATGTATATATACACATATATATAGGTATGTGTGAAAATTAACAGATTAAGAGCGGCAAGGTTTCTATTCAGCCTAACTAGAGAAGAAAGAGGATGGTGGACGGGTGAATGGGACAGGAGGAGACAGGGTGGGGTTAAATGCTTTTAAATACATACACGCTTCAAATAGGTGTAATTCAATAGAATCACTAATCAGCTATTCGAACGAAAACGATGGATTGTATAGCGCGATCTTGTATATCAAGGATACTTAATTGAATTGTCATCGAACGTATGGCTAATTGAAGCTACTCATCAGCGAAAAAAGAAAGGAAAAAAAAGACTTAAAAAAATAAAAAAAAAGTTAAGGAGATCAATTTGTTCTATTATTTCGAATATTCGCGATAGAATCGATTTTAAAATCAATCGTCGTAAAATCTGACGACCTTAAAATTATTTATTACTGAAAATTATCTAACGATTAACTTTCGTATAAAAAGAAAAATGAAAAAGAAAAAAATCAAAATCTTACCAATGTAATTTCAATTTGTTTCTGACGTATACAATCGTCAACATTTTTTAAACGACGCAAAGTCGTTATTTTTTCCTATTACCAACGATATTAGATTTTTATTTATCGAAAATAGTCGATTTTTTCTTTTTTGTTCTTGTTTTTTCTATACGAAGTAAACGGATAGAAGAAATATTAAAAAAAAAAGTAAATAAAAAAATAAAAAAATAAAAAAATAAAAAAATAAAAAGATACGATGTAACACACGAAATTGCCTCTGTTATTAATTTCAACGATTAATAACAGTCTTCAAATTGGACGTTTAATAATACTAATATTGTTGTAACGATATTAAATCAGTAAAATTGATTGAGAAAGTTAAAAAATATGAATAAATGAATGAAAAAATCAGTAAAATGTTTTTAAAATGAAATTTCTGAGACGACGATAGGATTCTGACTCGAATGAACGAACGGACCGGACTTTAGCAGCAGAACGAGAATTATCTTTCTGTTCGGTAGTCTTCTAGTAGAAAGAAGAATCTGATTAAAAAACTTTCCGATGAACCGAACACAATGGTCCGAATGCAAGTAAGTAAGGAGACGCTACCTCGTGGTCGTCCTCGTCCTCGACCTCCTCCTCTTCTCTTAGTCGTGCGAATTCTTAAAGTTCTTCTCTTTCTACCTCTCTTTAAATTTCTTTTCTTTTTTACAATTCATATTATAAATCGATTCGTTTGCCAAACGATTACACGATTTATACGCAAACTAAATAATGTCTCTTTATTAATTGCAATCAATCAATCTCTTAGTCTTATTCTTTTCTATTTTTTTTTTCATTTTTTTTTTTTTTTAAATACAAACGAAGAAAACAAATGATCTTCCAATATCGTTTCGTTGATGGATTAAATTTAATAATAATAATAATAATAATAATAATTAATTAATTAATTAATTATTTAATAAGAAATACATTTGAATATAATTCAAGGTTCTAAAAATATGCAAACGCGTATAAGAGCAAAATATGTGATGAATATGATAGATGAGCAAGAGAAACAAACAAAAAACCAACAAAAAAATAGAGAAAGAAAACAGAAAAAAACTTCATAAAAATAACGACTAAAGTACTTACATACATACATTTCACATGGCAACAATGGATAATTCAGATTTGAAAAAGACTACAAAGATGAGTAGTGTAATATATATATATATATATATATATATATATATATATATATATATATATATTACACTACTCATCTCTGTACTCTTTCGTTAATCTAACTTCCATAGATTAAAATCGATCTCGAAACGAAATTGGCTTTGGCACGTTCGATTTAACGATCGATACACACATGCTACTATCATTTATTTTACCTGCTCGATTGGTGCCGAGAGAACACGAAAAATCGATTATTAGTACGGAGTCTGTATATATATATATATATATATATACACACACATACATATCGTACTCCTTCTCTTCTTTCCCTTCATCAATCAACCCAGACGCGATTGGTCGTCATCGTGTAAAAGTTACGCTTTTAGGACGAATCGACGATGAGTTACGTTTTACATTGAATTGGTTATTTAAAGGAAAAAAAAAAAATAAGTGTATGAATCCGAGAAAAAAAAACAGAGATAGAAAAAGAGACAGAGAAAGAGATAGAATGAATAATAGAGGAAGAGAGAGAGAAGAGGAGTTGCCGCTCTTAATTTTTTAATTTTTCTCTTCTTTTTCTTTCTCTTCTTTTTTTTTTTTTGAAAAAAATAGAAAAATAAAAATTGTAAGAAAGACAGAGATGGAGAAGATTAAAAAGAGGAAGAGAAAGATAGAGGAAGTATTTTTTATGTCCTTCTCTTTCTTTTTTTTTCTTTTTTTCTTCTTTTTTCTTCACGAATTAATATTATTTGTCAAGAAAATTTATTATAAGATAGAATCTTTCATTATAAATCCAGTGCCTACCTTTCATTTTTTATCTCGTCTCCTTTAATACTTAGAGGATTTACGATCTCTCTAAACGAATGAAAAAATATAATAAGAGGTGACCGTAAACATGGCTTATTTAATGCTTAACATAAAATAATCGCTCTTAGGTAAGGCGATATTTTAGTGGTACGGTGTGTGGCACAGCGTTTTATATTGTTACATGGGGTTGCCATGAAACGATCTACGTAGTACTTACACGTTTAATATGACAAATAGTCTCTCGGGTACAATCATGAAACTACCGCATAAATGGCCGTCGATGTTTGTGCTTTTGCTCTCTACAATTTTCCACTGGAATCAACACATTTACTCCCATTGACAATTAACCAACATGATATATATATATATATATATATATCTTTTTTATAAAAATAAATTTTTTGAACGAACTTTTTTACCCCTCCCTCATTTTCGAATCTAGAATTCTACGAATGAAAAATATCATTTCAAATATTTTATATATATATATATATATATATTTTTTTTTTCATACGATTCGTTAAAAAAGAATAAATTAATCATATGCGTAGTAAAATGAGATTGTTTTTCATTAAAGATATTCATGTCGCAACATCATAATGTCTCATGACAAATTCAAAAAGCAAATGTACAAAATATCTCTGTTAACTATAACAATATCTCTTAAATACTATATCATCACATAGAATTATAAATCAATGAAAACTATTTTATTTTACAAAATTAAAAAGGTTCTCTTGTGATTAAATTCTTTGTTTAAAAATTGCAAATTTGTAAAATTCATATTCTTGTTTTCAAATCGCGCATATACGCGTGAAAAAAAAAATGAATATTAAAAACAATGATGATTTAATTATTTCACAATATCAAACGATATCGTTTATTTTATCTTTAATTTTCCGAATTATATATATATATATATATATATATAAATGTTTTTTTTTTTTTAATTGATAGATCTCTCCGTAAATGCGGCAAATTCAAGTAGTAATCGACGTGCAGAAAATCTGAACGAGTTCAAGCAAAAACCAAAACTTCATGGTTCTGGCATATGCTTTGAAGTTTTTAATTCAACGGCTGAATAGGCAAATCAAAAAGCGTATACCCACTTGCTAACGATCACTTTATCGGCACCAATTACTACTACGTATATTATTCGTTCGTAGCGCGTGCACGGACTTCCGAAGAGTTAGAGCAGGGATTTCACGTAACAATTTATAAATTCATTGCATCTCTTGCAAACGTGATAGGACGAAATATTGGAGATTGGCAGGCAGGTAGAAGCGAATGATTCATTAGTGCCTGTTGTTTGCGAAAAATCGAAAGGCATGCTAAAATCTTTTTTTAACTAGACCTGCTCGAATTTTATGTCCTTTCTTTCTTTCTTTTCTTAAAAAAAAAAAAAAAAAAAAAAAAAAAAAAAGGGAAAGAAACAACAAATCTCCTTCAATACAACTTCATTATCATACTTCTATTTTTGTCGATTTTAGTTGTTTTTTTTTTAGAAAAAAAGCAAAAAAAACAACAAAATTTATTCATTACATCCTCATTATAACGCTCCATTTTTGGATAATTCCATTCTCATCAGGTTCGCTTTTATTATATCAGTATATTTCAATATTTCAATCTTTTCTCTCTCTCTCTCTCTCTTTTTCTATTTTGATTTCAATTCAATTACAAAAATTTTCATTCGTACCTAAGAACAACTGAATATAAAAAATTATGCTTCGTCTAATAAATTCGAAACAAGAGTCGATCGAGAAAAATATTATATGAATTGTTTAGTCAAACACACGAAGAGAAATGTTATGCGTAAAAAAAAAAAAATAGAAAACGCATTAAATATAAATGTAAAAGATCTAATGTAAAAAAAAAATCGATGCGATGATCCAAAACGATTCAATAAAATGTCGCGTTAACCAACATTAATGTGATCATGTGTGTGTATGTGTGTAGGTGTGGGTGTGGGTGTGTGTGTGTGTTGTGTGTGTGAGCGCGCGCACGCGTTATATACGTACGTATGTGCACATAAAGAAAAAAAGAAGAAAAAAAAGACTATTAAAAAGAAGAAAAATGACAAAAGAATATTAAAGAATTAACTTCCAGCTCTCTTTTAATGGCGTTTACTCGGATGTAAATATGTATTTAAGAAAGAATGAAAAGGTAGAGGAAGAAGAGTAGGAGGAAGACGAAAAAGAAGAAGAAGAAAAAGAAAAAGATAAAGAAGAGAAAGACGATAATCGATTTTAATCGTTCAGTTATCAATCGACGAAATACGATGGTAACGATAATATCGCATTGCCGTTCAACCATGATTCATTTTGTACAATACCAATGTATATGTATATTTCGAGAAACGTATAAAAAAAGAAAAAATAATAAGAGGAGGAAGAAGAGAGGAAAAAAGGAACATTGTAATGTAAAAGTCGTATATTGAAAGAAATTCCGTTTCGTATTTCTTTTGAAAACTATCTCTCTCTCTCTCTCACTCTCTCTCTCTCTCTCTCTCTCATTCTCTCTCTCTCATTCTCTCTCTCTCTCTCTTTCTCTCTTTATATATATATAATTTTTTTTCGCCTATTATTTAACAAAACGAATTGTCACGAAACAAAAGATTTTCAACATTTTCTCAAAGACTACTCTATCCCTCTTCATTCCCCTGCCCCATCGCTTGGCCACCACCCTGAAAAATATTCATTGACAAAATTTGTTTGATGTCTCAAAAAGTAAATAAAAAAGAAATTTTTGACCGCAACATAATCAAGGATTTCTTTCAATTTACGACGACGTTCCGGCGGAGCTCGTTCGATTAATGTTAAAGTAAAAAATTAAAAAAAAATAGAAAAAAAAATAAAAAAAAAAAAAGAGAAGAAAGAAACGAAGCCATATGTTGGACGGCGTTTGAAAGCGTTTTTACGAATTAAAAAAAAAAAATTGTTAAAAACGGAATAGCGTCAAACCTTAAAAGAAACAAATCTCCGTTAGCTCGGTTAAAATGAAAGTGAGGAGAAGAGATGAGTGAGAGAAAGTTCAAAAGATTAAAAAAAAAAAAGAGAAAGAAAGAGATAGAGAGAAAAAAAGAAAACAATCAAGATTATAAAAAAAAAAAACGTTCAACGTACTATACTCGATAATACGCAAATGCATACCCATATAAAGAAGAAAAAGGAAGAAAAAAAAAGAGAAAAAAGAGAGAGACACTCCCGCCCCGCCCCGCCCTGCCCTGCCCTGCACCTTCCAAAAAATAAAAAACAAAAAGAAAGAAAAAGTACTGTATATTACTGTAACACAATGTATCGTCATTGTATGAGAGAACGTTACCGTTTGTCTTCTCGCCCTTAGAAAGATAATTTTCGAAAATGATAATAGTCGGTGTAAAAATTAAAAATTGAAAGAAAAAAAAAATAAACGGAGTAATTATAAATGAGCCGAGGAAGGTGTCACCGCGTCAACACTGCCCGCTCCGTGGATGGTCTAAAAGACTGTGAATAATATACATACATAAATGCATACAACATACCTATATATATATTATATCCAACATGTATTTACGTGCGAAAAGAATTCGTGAAGAATGCGTGAGACGTGCGATGATTGAACGAAATTTTGCTTGAAGATGTACGAAAGAAATGAGAATGAAATAGAGATATAAAGAGAAAGAGAAAGAGAGAGAGAGAGAGAGAGAGAGAGAGAGAGAGAGACCCAAAAATGAAAAGGATAAAAAAATAAGAAGAAAAAAGTAAATATAAAAATGAAGTCGACACGCTTCGCATACGAGACCGATTTGTTTTTCTCCTCCACGAATTTTTCCGAGACTTTCGTCTCCATCCGCCGTCATTTCAAGGAGAACGCGATAAGAATAATTTCTTATTTTTTTCATTTTTTTTTTTCGATAGTCCCTATCTCTCAAAAAAAGAAAAAACTACGACAACTACTATGACGATGATGATGGCAACGACAACAATGACGGCGTTAGCTACTACTATGATGACGAAAATTATATATATCGAAATTCGATGTCTTACGTACGTTCGTAACTATATACATACTTACGTTATTTTTATATTTCGTATAATGAAACTATCATTTCGAAGACATTTTCAAGGAGATTAACAACAATGTAACGTGAAACGTGTCGTCTTAATAATTGTCGGTAGAGAAAGTTCGGTAAATATATCTTCTCTATGTTGTAAAAAACATAATCGAATTTTTGAACCTCCATCGAAGTTGAAGAAAAACTATATCAACATCTCCAGTCAACAACCCCGCGTCTCTCCGGTCCCTTGGTCCCTCATAACCCTCCCCACTACCTCCTGTCCACCTACCCCAATCCCCGTTAGATTCGTTCGAGCGTCTAAAATTAATGGCGATTTAACACGTTCATTCGACGTTCGTTGAATTTACCGAACTCCTCCTTCCGCGTGCAAAAACAAAGTATAGGTGTGTATGTATGTGCGCGTGTGTGTGTGTGTGCGCGCGTGCGTGCGTACGTGTGCGCGTGTGCTGTATGTATGTATGTGTTGTTATTGTGTATATGTATGTGACTACAAGAAATATATATATATATATATATATATATATATATATATATATATATATATTGAGAGAAAAAGAAAGAGAGAGAAAGAGACAGTGTGAAAGAAAGAATTTTGTTTATAAGTTTAAACGTACCTACTGCCACGCTACAAAAAAGAAAGAAAGAAGAAGAAAGAAAACAACAAATAAAAAAAAAAAAGAAAACATATACACAAACCTAGGTACGCACACACATACATACATACATACGCGTACACATAAATACATACGTACATATATAGAAAGATACAGAAAAATAAAAAATAAAGATACAATTTCAATTCTCATCATCGTTTTAAATGAGGAGTGTCCAAGCTCTGGTTATATTAAGATATACAATAAAATGTGAGTGAAAAGATTAAAATTAAAAATGATTTAAAAAGGAAGATTAGGCATATATATAGGTGCTGACCGATGTAAATATGCTTCGAATCCTTTAAATGGAACAGAACCAAAATTATATGAATGAAAAAAATGAAAAAAAAAAATGTAGGAAAAGCGAAGAATAAGGAGATGATAAGAAATACGAAGAAAAATCTGTCCAACTTAAAATGCGATATGTAAACGTTCGCCCGAAAGAAAAAAGAGTGAAAGAGAGAAAGAACGAGAGCGAAAAAGAGAGAGAAAGGGAGAGAGACAGAGGGAGAGTGAGAGAAAAAGAGATACAGATAGAGAAGGTTGAAAAAGAGAAAAAGACAGAAAGAAATCGATCTCACTGTTACTCTTTCTCTATCCTTTACTTCCGTTCTCTCTCTTCCTCTCTCTCTCTCTCTCTCTCTCTCTCTCTTTGTCTCTCTCTCTCTTTCTCTCTTTCTCTCTCTTATCTTTTCTCTTTCTCTCTCTCTCTCTCTCTCTCTCTCTCTCTCTCTCTCTCTTTCTCTCTTTCACTTCTTTCAACAGAACCAAAGGTGCGGGCGCATGTGTGAATATGTAAGTAAATGCGAAGTAAAAGAAAAAGTGTTATATCGATAAAAAGAGAGAGAAAGAGAGAGAGAGTGAGAGAGGCTCTCTTTATCCGGATATTACGAAATTTAATTGAAAGAATGGCCGTTGCGAGAGGATAAAAAAGAATGCGAGGGTGGAGCAAGAGGAAATCGAAGAAAGAATTGCAAACGGAATGGTTAAAGACTTTTCTCTAGTTCTTTCTCTCTCTCTCTCTCTCTCTCTCGCTCTATCTATTTATCTCTCTGTATCTCTATCACTCCCTATCTCCCTATATCTCTCTATCTCTCTCTTTGTATCTCTCTTTTCTACCTTGTATATCTATGCTCTTTAAGCCAGGTTATCGAATGCATTCTGGAAACAAAATAAAAAAAAAAAACGAAAAAAAAAATAAGAAAAAGAAGACAGAAAAAAAGGAAGGCAAAGAACATTCGAGATAAGAGATCTCGATCGATTGGAAAAAGAGAGAAATTGAAACTATCCATGATAACGTCGATCGAGTGCGATTGAAACTTTTCAAAGACTATATATATATCGAAATCTTAGCTCTTTAAGATCTTTTCGAAAATCGTTTTCCACTTTGTGAAAAAGAAAGAAAAAAGAATATAGAGATAGATAGATAAGTAGATAGATAGAAAGATAGAGAGAGAGAGAGAGAGAGAGAGAGAGAGAGAGAAAGAGAGAGAAAGGAGAAACGAGACAGAAAGAAAGAAAGAAAAGAGGAAATCGTCGCGAATGACGACGGGAAAGTGATCCCAAATGATAAGTAGAAAGATTTTCTTTTCAACATATTCCCATTAAATTTTTCGACCGTTCGTACAAATTCAAAAGCAACTTTCTTATCGCGTATAAATAATAAAAAACAATTAAAAATAATTTCGAAAGAAAACAAAAAGTATACGAAACAAAGTATACGAAATCGTTCGATATTTTTCATGCTTTATTTTCGACCAATCGATTTCTTTACTTTCTCCTTTTTTTCTTCTTCTTTTTCTTCTTCTTCCTTTTATTAAATGACATTACCATTATTAAATGAATCTTTTTCAGTTCACGTAATCAATGCGTTTCGATTTGTATAAAAAAAAAAAAAAAAAGAAAAAACGTCTGGATAAATATAACTGAAACAATAAAGAACAAAAAAGATAGAAAGAAAGAAAGAAAAAAGAAAAAATAATTTACATCGAATTTAAAAAAGAAAATAGATTCGAATGTTTTGTATAAAAAATTTTTTAACTCGTTACACGTATATACATTAAAATTCGCATATGACAAAAACCTAATGGGATTACTCATCGTCGTCAATGAACATATATATGCCTTTTAAATTGAAAGACCCTTTTCGCACGTGCATCGATGTAATACGTAAAACGTAAAAATGTAAAAAAAAAGTAAACCGTAAGAATGTAATCCTTAAAACAATTTTTAACAGGCATTGCACTGCATTGCATCTTACGTATTGCAAACGAAAAATGTAAAAGATTGAGGTGATCGAACTTTAATCGCTGGATTTCTGTATATACGGCTTTATGGTATTTATTTACACTTTTACACTCGATGTTTGTGCGAACGACTTTAAAGGCTTTTACCGTTCGACGATGGACGCCATCGCAAAAAGCAAAGTAGAGAAAGGCTATAAGATCCTGTGTATGTGTTCGAAATCTATCGATCATTACCATCGAACAATATCATAAATTACGAAACGAACAATACAACGGACTTGGCCTTTCTAAACATTTGTTCGTTTTAACAATTCGATCGAATTACATTTTCAAATAAAATAACGTTAACGTATCGTAAATATACGAATATTTAGATATAATATCAATTCTATACTTCGATCTATCATCTTGCTCCGTCGTGTGTGTATCGTACGATTTACTTGTATAGATAAGCGAAAGAAGGATGAAAAAAAGGAAGAAAGAAAGAAAGAAAGAATGAAATAATCAGTGAAAGATCAGAGGAAGGAGGAAGAGGAGGAGAAAAAGGACGACGAAGAAGAAATAAAGAAAGGTATTAGAAGGAGAAATGAATAATTTTTAAAAAAATAAAAAAAATCGAAAAAAATCGTTTTCTTTAGCGAAGAGAGGAGAAATTGTTTCCTTTAAAAAAAAAAAAAAAAAAAAAAAAGAAAGAAAGAAAAAAAGAAAAAAAAGCGAAACAAAAATGAAATCATCAGTTTTCGTCTCGATTCCACTCCTCGATCCACCTCCTCGAGTCTCGTCGTCGATCTCCAAGTCCAGAACGAAAAAGTAAAATAAAATAAAGTAAAAGTAAATAATTAATGAAATAAATAGATAAATAAATAAATTAATTAATTAATTTATTAATAAATAAGAGAGAGCGGAAATGAGAGTAATATAAAGAAATAGAAAAAAAAAGAGCGAAGGAAAAAAAAATTACATAAAGCGAGGCGACGACTTTTAATCCGACAAAATTTTTGTTTTCTATCACTGTTTAGGAAAAATTTTTTTTTTATCCTCTTTTTTTTTGTTTTTTTTCTCTCTCTCCAATTCCTTTCCAGATTTTCCACGTCTTTTCGTTAAAGATTACCGACCGTACCGTTTATAGATAGGCTAATATACTAATAAGTGTTTCATCTAGCCTACGATGTATATTGTATCTATAATCAGAAAATAAAAAAATTACCGAAGATAAATGATGAAGAAATTTATATTATGACCGGTGTCTAACGCTCCAATGATCGATATATATATGATAATTAAATTATTATTATTCACATTATCATAATAATAATAATAATAATAATAATAATAATTATTATTATTATTATTATTATTATTATTATTATTATTATTATTATTATTATTATTATTACCTATTATTATTTTTTATTTTTAGATATATATATATATATAAAACCCACAGGATTAAAATGTTCAACAATTAGATAATTAAATAATGCGACGCCTGCGACATAGGAAACTGATATAATACAAATTCGTAAATTAATGGAAACGTTTTGTAATTCAAATGAACACGTTCTCGTTATATACATATCCTCGTTGGAAAACCCGTAACAATTATAACAATCGTCGTTCGAACCATCAAGGTCGAATAACGAAGAAATTAACGTACGTTTCCCGTTAGCAATCATACCCTGACATAATGTAGGATATTCCATAAATATACAACGATACACGGGATACCTGCGTTAAGTTATGCAAATAATGTTCGATCGTTAGTGACGTATTTAGAGCTGTTGACGTTCGTTCAATATCAAACTCGATATATTGTCCAAAACAAAGCTTTACGGCAGTTAATATTCATATCTCCATCTCTCTCTCTCTCTCTCTCTCTCTCTCTCTCTCTCTCTCTCTCTCTCTCTCTCACTCACTCACTCACTCACTTTCACACACACACGTACGCACGTATGCATATATGTACACAAAGACATTTTATCATTTTCTTCAGGTTCATAATAAAAATATTTACAAATGGACACATAAAGAAGAAGAAGAAGAACAACAGCAATAACAAAGTAACAAAAGCTAATTAAATTCAAAGAATACAATGTGAACTCCCCTCTAAAAAATTACAAGAAAAGAAAGAGAAAAAGACACAGAGAGAGAGAGTGAGAGAGAGAGAGAGAGAGGGAAGTTATAATAAAAGCATGAAAATTAAAATTAGACACAATCGGAAGAATAGAAATGGTCGATAAAGTACTCGAAAAAAAGGGCCGGTAGAGTTGAAAGATAAACGTTAGACACGCGACACATGAATTTGCACGAGCTGAGATGCATTATCTGAGAGTGTAATATGACATCGTCCGTTCGTTCCTCGTTCCCCGTTTCTCGTTCCCCTTTTCAGTCCCACTCCCTCCCTCTCTCCTTCCACACGATTACAGAAAGCGAGCTTGCTTGCAATTAGACCACCTGCGGTTTAGCCCCGGTTGATCGCACCGATTACCTATTCCACCCTGTCGAGTTCAAGCGAACCTTTCAATTATTTGACCTCGGCCTCGCGATTTGTTGCTGTCTACGAACACTCTCTCTCTCTCTCTCTATATATATATATATATATACATATATATATATATGTCTTTGTCTCCCGTAGTAAAATAGGAAACAAAGATATATATAAAGAGAGAGAGAGAGAGAGAGAAATGGAAGAGAAGTAATTGCGTTTAAAAGAATTTAATTGTTCCAACCTGATTACACGAAGACATCGTTGTTGATTAAAGAAATCGACGAGACTGAAAGCTTCTTTCTGCCATCCCCCTCCCCTCATTCCCTCTTTACAATCACCTCAATGAATGATATTTGAAGGACAACGATTGGTTCCGATCATTCATAGATAAAATATCTTTCCGTATGTTTACATATCGCCGAACATACATACGTAAAATGAGAAAAAAGAAATAAAGAAAGAGCAACAACAAGAGAGAGAGAGAGAGAAAGAGAAAGAGAGAGAGAGAGAGAGATAAAAGTATACATAAACTCATCGAATAGTTAGCATATATATATATGTATATACACATGTATATGTATATACACATAATACACATACATGTCAGTCGTGGATGATAGTAGAATTAAACGAGCATATAATAAAGTATAAAATCAAGATCATACATTGAGATTTTGTTCTTATAAAAATTAGTACAATTAGTTTAATCTAATTAAGATGTATTTGCGTGTCCATGTATACACGAGCATATGTGTATATGCGAGAAGGAGATAGATAGATAAAAAGAGAGAGAGAAAGAGAATGAGTATGAACAGTAATATCTCCAAACTCATTTCGCTTATTTCATCGATGCTACGTTTGAGAGTTCATAAAGAATAAAGATTCTTCGAGGATACGCGAAACGTGAAAATAGAAAAAGAGAATACTATAATCGCATCAGAAACGCATAAGCCGCGATATGAAAATGCGACGTAATTTTAGCAGAGAATATAGTAAATGCGTCTGATGTTATAACGACCAACGCCCCGAGCAAGTCGTCATCCTCGAACGATGGTATTCTCTCTCTCTCTCTCTCTCTCTGTCTCTGTCTTGACAGACAGATAGACAGACAGACAGATAGACAGACAAACAGACAGACAGACAGACAGATAGACGGACAGACAGATGGAGGGACGAACAAACAGTAAACTCATGTATGTATGTTCATGATCGTTATTTCCTAGGGCGATATCGGTCGTTTCGAAATCGTAATATAGTACGTAACTAAAACTGAAAAGTATTATTTTTTTTCTATATCGATTCATCCAACGATTTTTTTGCGCTCTTTTCTTTCTTTTGTTTTTTTTTTTGTTCCGAATAACCGATATACAAACTTTATTCGAAATGTATTTCGCCTTAGATAGAGACCGGGAGACAATTAATTCTATTTTTATTTTTTTTTGTAGATTTAACAATGACAGGATTATTTCGTATTTTCGACATTGATTGATGGAAAATTGATAAAAAGGGTATAATAATTACTCAGATTTTATTTACATACATACGTGTTATGTACATATGTATGTATTGTACGTACATACATACATGCGTAAGTATACATAAGAAACATTTGCGTTCTATTTTAAAAGAAACTGTATAATAATAAACAAATCAAGATTGTGTATCTGTAATTATATACTACCATGGGAAAAATCTTCGGGCATCTTGAAAAAAATGTCAATACTCATCATAAATATCCCAAATAAAAATCCTTAATATTCCCAAATAATAATCTGCTCTTTGTATTTTCGTTCTAGAATAGAATTAATGACAATTCTTAAAAGATTCAAATGAAAAAAAAAGAAAAAAGAAAAAAGAAGAAGAAAAGAAAAACATAAAGAAAGAAAAGGAACATGCGTTTTGAAAAAAAAAAGAAAAAAGATAACAAATTTGAAGAAACTGACCGATAAGAGATACTTAGACATTAGAAAATCAGTTTGTATCAGCTTTTCCCAAACTGTATTCCACGGAACACACTTCTGATCTTTCAATAGAAAATCATTATAAATAGTACCATGAAAATTTATAAAAATTAATATTCATTTTCATGCATTTTGTTTTTACAACAATAACATTACAAATTTTATAATAAATGTTTGCTTTGTTTGTTTCTACATTTATATTTATTCACGCTTGATTTATTTATTATTAATAGCTACGTACCCTATAAAATAACCAAGGTGTTTCATCATAAAGAAAAGTTTTAGGAAATGCTGATATAGATTATTCATATTTATCACACACATCCACATCCACAAACACACACATACACACACATACACACACATAATTATCGTGATATTGTCGATTCAACTACGAGATCTGTCTAAATCCTTGATATTTTTCATCGTCGATGTAAAAAAAAAAAGGAAAAAAGTAAGAGAAAGAAAAAGAAAAAAAAAACAAAAAAGAGAGACTGAAAGAAAACCTGTATCATCGAGAAAGTTCACGGATATAGGATAGGAAAAAGAGTGTGATAGAGAGGAAGAAAGAACGATCAGAAAGTGTAGATACGATCAAAGTCAATTACAAGAGCTGACTAACGAGGACGGCGAGAACGAGCTAGGAACGAAAGACGATGATGTAGTAAAGAAAGAGAAAGAAAAAAAGACAGAGAGAGAGAGAGAGAGAGAGAGAGAAAGAGAAAGAGAGAAATTCGAGAGAAATTCGTAAAACGACAGGACGGATTAGTAAAAAGGAAATTCCGTTGGCCGGGACTGGTGTAGTACCTGCGCGCTCGTTATTCAGATATCGGTAGTCGGACGGATAAGGGGTGAGAGCGAGTGAGTGAGTGAGTGAGGTGAGTGAGTGAGAGAGAAAGAGAGGGAGAGAAGGTAAGTGAGAAAGAGAGAGAGAGAGAGAGAGAGAGAGAGAGAGAGAGAGCTTGGCGCAGCGCGCACTTTCTGTGGTATTGATTACAGCCTCCTATCCAGGTGCACAAGCAGGGTCAAATCTGCCCCTCTCTTCTCCACCGCTCTTTTCCTCGCTACCCTCTTGTTCACTCCTCTCTCTCTCTCTCTCTATCTATCTCTCTTCTATCCCTACTACTACACTCTCTCTCCAGCTTCCTCGTGTGCCCGTCTTCTCTTCCTCTCTCTCTCTCTCTCTCTCTCTCTCTCTCTTTCTCTTTCTCTCTCTTTCTTTTTCTCTCTCTGTACTCTTTGTTCCCCTTTTACTCTTCACTTGAGCTCATCTTTCTATTTCACACCGCATCCACCTGTACGCATGTCGAATAACTGGAAAATAAAACAACGATTTCGAGATACATATCGCATCTCTCTTTCTCTCTATCTGCCTATCTGTTTATCTATCTATCTATTTTTATTTGTAAGACATTCCCACGAATCATTTTCTTTTTTCTTCTTAAAAAAAAGACGAAATTAAAGTAAAGGAATATTGAGATTTTTATTTGGGTTTTCTTCTTTTACCTTTTTTTCTTTTCTTTTTTACATTCGTTAATAATTGAAAGAAATAATGTTAGAAATAAAATGAAAATAATAAAAGAAAAATAAAATATAATTACATACATAACTATTGATACAAATGAATGGAGAGTGGTATTGTGTTGATATAAATTAAAATTTAATAAATAAAATACTGATAAAGTAAAAGATATTTCTCAGAATATTTTTATTTATTAAAATGATTTGTGTATATATTTGTGTACGTATATATATATATATATATATATATATATATATATATGCATAAAAAGAATGAATATCCAGTTTTCAAAATTGCATGGATGCGTACATCGCCATCGTCAACATCGATCGCCACCACCTGCGAAATCTAGGAGGCACCCTGATACGCATTGCTCTTCCCTGGGCAAAACCACAATCCTAATCTCCTGGTTATCTAATCTGGTAATACCATAAAAAGGAATAAAAACTTGGAAGTTGGAACGGTACTCTTTTTTTTATTTCTCTCTCTCTCTCTCTCTCTCTCTCTCTCTCTCTCTCTCTCTTTTCTTTTTACTTTCTTCTTATTTCCAAGAATATGTACTTATCGCGTCTTATTTCTCTTGGTGAGAAAAAAAAGTTAGAAAGAAAAGAAAAAGAAAAGGAAAAAGAAGGAAATTCAAAGAGTAAAAACAAATTAGATAATATACAATATCAAGAAAAAGCCGATCAGGTGATTCATCTCAAAAAAATTGGTCAATTTTTTTTCAACCATGTAATAAAAGATTTCTCTAATACGTTTCGCCTGCTAATGAGAGAGCCAGAGCGAAAGAGAGAAAAAGAGAGAGAGAGAGAGTGAGAGAGAGGGAGAGAGAGTGAGAAATAGAGAGAGAGAGAGAAAGAGGAAAAATGTCGTTCTTTTCGAGTAGGACACGAAAATTGTAATTTTCCGGTTGTAACGCGTGTGACCTAGATGCATAGTTATATAGGTAAATGTACATACGCGCGTGCTCGCTCGTTCGCTGGTTCGTTCGCTAGTCGTTCTCGTACGCGCGCGTGCGCACACACGTACATACATACATACATATATACATACGTAACGAGTCATTCGTTAAACGTTCCACGAGTAACCCTAAACCACCAGGAGATTCCTGGCCCTTTCATCAAGCAACGTCCGAGTAAGGTCCGAGCAACGTCCAAGCAACGTTCCTCCTAATTCGAAATTCTAATCTAACGATCCGAAACATTTCGATAGGAAATAGAATTGGAATCTGAACGAGTGCGCGTTGTTCGATTGGAATAGTCAGGAAAGTTTCGGATATTTGATCAGCCGCTTTCGCATATTGTATCTCGTCGACGAATAACTTCGTTATAGGTCGAAATCAATATACAGGATGGACCAAAAGTTTCTAGACTATCTCAAACTTCTAAAGTAATTTTTAATTATCTAAATCACAGATTCTCGTGACTTTTCACGCTTATATACCTCTAACATTCGTAATATTTTTGCAAACAGGTCTTGTAGTTTTCACGGTCTGAAAAAACAAAAAATAGATGAAAATAAAATTTATAGCTCGAGATCCTTAAAAAAGGATCGAATCGATTTTTTCAAAATCATCCAGAATCTTTTGGACTATCCTGTATATTGGATTCGAGTTTCGAATGAATTAAAATAAATAACTATAGATTGTATACTGACGAAAAACAACTAGAAAAGGACAAAGAAAGGCAAAAGAATAGAGAAAGAGAGAGAGAGAGAGAGAGAGAGAGAGAGAAAGAGAGAGAGAATAAAATTCTTCTTATCAAAAATTTATGCTTGATTATTTTAAATAAAATAGGGGAATGGAATCGTTCGACTAGAAAACAACCTTCGTTATTTGTAGGTATTGTCGAAGAGTGAAAGCATGCTCGATGCACGATGTGTCACGACTAAACGTCTGTTTTAAACAACCCACACACACACATACACATATATATATAAAAACAAATAGAGAAAAAAGAGAAAGAGAAAGAGACAGGGAAAAAAATAAAAGGCAGAACGAATCGCAATCGATCGACGACATAATTTATACTCAGTTATAGGACTCGTGGGTCCTATTTTTCGCATTACCAGAGAATCCCGCTGTTCTACGATACCCGACATTGAATGAATCATAAAAGAAAATGTAGCATGACATTTTCAACGATCCTATACAAAATCTCGTTTACCTTGGGACGTTGCTTTTGGTGCTTTGAAAAAAAGAAAAAAGAAAATAGAAAAAAATAGAAAAAAAGAGTAAGAAAAGATTAAAAAAAAAAATGTAACAAGAAACTAAAAGAAATGAGAACTAAACGAAAGAAGAAAAAAACAAATAAAAAAAAAATTACTTTCACGACTAATTTTAAATATGATATTTGTATAATTATATATTGTACCACGTTATTATCTAAAACGAAGCTTTGAAGTCAAGTTGAATGACGGACAAAGTAGTCCGGAAGAAACGAATTTATCTTAATCCGACTATATGAAAGAGTCTCTTAGCATACCGACAAACTCAGTTTTAACCCGTTCTCTTTCGAACTTAACAAGCCGTTTCATCGCGAGTATACACGTACAAACGCGCGGGCACACTCATACACATAAAGCAGATAACTTGTTTTATCATAGACTATGACATATATTACGTGACATTAAATCAGAAAATTCGTTTCGTTCAATCGCACATACGAAGATTATTATTATTATTATTATTATTATTATTATTATTATTATCATTATTATTATTATTATTATTATTATTATTATTATTATTATTATTATTATTATTATTATTATTATTATTATTGTTATTGTTATTATTATTATTATTATTATTATTATTATTATTATTATTATTATTATTATTATTATCATTATTATTATTATTATTATTATTATTATTATTATTATTATTATTATTATTATTATTTTTATTATTAATTTATTGCGAACGTCATAAGGACAGTAGAGATCTATAACATGAACGTGGCAACGCATTTATATATAATATATCATACATATTCCACTTTTAATTTAGTTTACTTCTTCCATTTGAAATTTTCGAATCGTAGCCGCGATAGGTCACCGTTCGCCATCACATATATGCATATAAATATATATATATATATATATATATATATATATATATATATGTATGTATGTACGTATGTACGTATGTATGTATGTATGTATGTATGTATGTGTATATATATATATATGTATATATGTATATATTTATACTTCCCGTAGCATGAAAAAGTTAAAATTTTAATTACCGTCAACATTCACCGAGTTATTGAGCTCTCTTTCTATATTCAACTTATTCCCTCTTTCTCTTTCTCTCTCTCTCTCTCTCTCTCTTTCTCTCTCTCTCTCTCTCTCTCTCTTTCTCTCTCTCTCTCTCTGCCTCTTTCATTCTCTGTCTTGTTGTCTATCTATCTATCTATCCATACATTCTTTTTCTCTCCTCTTCCATGGCAATTATTCATGAAATGATTAACGCTCCATTAATTACAGCCCGATGTCAAGTGAATTTATCATCTAAACGATACCGCCATGTCATTAAACCATGTTGTAGTAAATCCGACCGCACTTTAAATGACACCGTCTTACTTTTCTACAGAAAACGTTGTGGAATGATGTGTCGATCATCCCTATTTTCCTAGAGCATTCAAGTACTTGAACGACCTACATACATAGGTATATATGTATCTATCTATCTATCTATAAATATACGTACATGTGTGGAGGGGTGTGAGGAGCGTGGGTGTGTGTATGTGTGTATCTGTGCATGTATGCATATGTGCATATGTATATATGTGTGTGTGTGTGTGCTCTTTTTTCTCTTTTCTTTCTCAGATCGAAGAGAATAGTCCGGCCCAATGGCAAAAGAGAGACATAGATGGAGAGAGAGAAAGAGAAAGAGAGAAAGAGAGAGAGAGAGAGAAAGAGACGCTTTATTATCATGGAAATATTGGATTCTCAAAGGAACGCCACAACGCTCGCTCGCACCAATTCCTAACAGTTTGCTCACAGTTACGTCGTAAACGTGCGAACACCGACGCCTAAGGCAAAACGATATTGAAAGAGTAAACCAGTTCTATAAAATCACTCTTTCCCGTTCTTATTCTTATTCTTCTTCTTTTATCTCATTCTTCTTTTAACATCATTCCCACCCTCACCCTGTCCCCCGCCCGACCTTCTAAATCTTCCAACCTCAAGATTGTTACTTACACATTTTGTAAAATTTATATATTGATGTACTTAGTTTCATATATTATCTTTCTATTTTTAGATATTTCTCTTCGTCATTATTTTTATTAATATCACATAATATTCTAATTATTTATTTATATATATATATATTTTTTATATATATATAAATTATATATTTTCCTATCCCAGTGAATAATTGAATAAACAAATTAAACGTTAAGGCAGATTTGATTCGATTTTCGCGGATTGGATTAATATTCTATATGTATTACGAAGAAATGAAAAATGAAAATGTAATTTTTTGTTTGTAATTTCGATTTCTTTTTCTTTTTTCATTTTTGTTTTTATATGAAAAGCGAAACGAAAAGCTTTCAATGTAATATACCTTAACCGTGAACATTTTCGATGTTATCGTACTTCAATCCGAATCGCTTCAAGTATCTCTCCACGTTCTTCTTTTCCCTTTTTATTTTTATTTTCTTCTTCTTCTTTTTCTATTTCTATTTCTTCTTCTTCTTCTTCTTCTTCTTCTTCTTCATCTTCTTCTTCTTCTTCTTCTTCTTCTTCTTCTTCTTCTTCTTCTTCTTCTTCTTCTTCTTCTTCTTCTTCTCCCAAACACGGACATTATCAATTCCCCTATTTACCTGTGAATCCTACTGAGTGCTTCTCATTTGCAGAACCAAGTTAAAAGAAATCCCAACCGTTTACCGAACTCCAGGCCACTCTTTCGGATTCTCTTTTTTTCTCAAATTGTAAAATGACGGGTTGCAGTTTATCGGGGTTAAAGGGCGGGGAGAGTAGGGAGTGGAGGCAATGGTAGTGGAGGGAAGGAGGGAAGGAGGGATAAAAGGGTAAAGGGTTAAAAGCCAATTGCGGATGCTCTAATTACATAGGAGAGTAACTTCGTCGAAGGCTAAAAAGTATAAAAGTTCGTTTAACATCCTGATCTCTTTCTATTGGCTAAGATATTTTATCGTTTCCAATTTCTCTTTACTATATTATATAATTGAGATTTATCTCTCTCTCTCTCTCTCTCTCTCTCTCTCTAATTAATTAATTACTATCTCGTAAATCATTTATATTAAAACATTTTTTTATCCTCAATAATAACTTCATAAATGATTTTTTTATTTTTGTTATCCTTTAGAGAGAAAAAGAAAGAGATAGAGAGAGAGAGAGAAAGGGAAAGAGAGAAAGATAAAATAAAATGTTTTTTTGTTTATTATATTCGCATCTTAAAGATTGAACTGTAAATATATATTCTCAACTAATATCAATGCTCATCGAATAAATTCATAGTTACGATTTTTTTAATTATGCTTCATTAACTCGAGAATAAATTTAAAATTATACCTATATGTAGAAATTCTTTTGAGATGGCATCTTGATGGATATTAAATTAACTAAGATAAAATGTTAGAATTACTTGTTTGAAAACGATCGTAATGTCGAAATCAATTATATTTCATTTTAAAAAGAAATAAATCAATTCTATTACGTTGTCTCTCGAATTTAATATATATATATATAATCGAAACACTTCTCTCCGTGGTAGCATTAGAAAAATTCGAATAGAGAAAAGAGAGAATAAAAAGAAAAGAAACAAAAATATAAAATAAACAGAATTAAAGAATCCACCGGTCGAATACGACCTTTTAAGTTAAGGATCATATTTCTTTTGATTCGCCCTGTACTTGACATCCCCCTCCTGTTATTTCACTCTTGTTCATCAAGCTAGCAACCTACCTCTCAGGTAATAACATCGCATCACGTTGAGTGATTTTACACTCTTCCGGATCCCCTGTCAATATTCCCGATAAATTAAGAACTCGAGATGGAAAAAATGGAGCTTAGGGATAGGGAAAATGAGGAATGAAATGAAGAAGAAAGAGAAAGAGAGATAGATAGAGAGAAAATAAGATAAATAGACTGAGAGGGAAATAGTGAAAAACGTCCTTTTCGTTCTCTGATATTCGAATTTAGCAGTTACAAATCCACTAATAAATGGGCATTGTTATTATTATTGTTGTTTTTGTTGTTGTTGATGTTGATACAAAAATAAATAAAATTTATTAGATAATAATGTTGTTTTCATATCGTCAGCAAAGAGATTTTTGTCTACTTTCACAGATTACTATATTTACATATCTCTTAGATAGTATAGAAACGAAATGAAAATGTCCAGTTTGCTAGCCGATGAGAAAATTTGCACTGCAAACATTTCCAGCTGGTGCGTACTGTGCAAATACCAAACACATAAGTATACCACGTTGGAATATTACACGTCGTTGTAAAAATTTCTCTTTCTATCTATCCATCTATCTATGTTTCTCTCTCTCTCTCTCTCTCTCTCTCTCTCTCTCTCTCTCTCTCTCTCTCTCTCTCTCTGTCTCTGTGTTTCCCGTTTTCTATCTCTTTTTCTTTTTGTTTAACACACACGCATACGAGCCATATGATTTATCTATCCGCGAAGAGCATCTCTTTTTATCACTGATATGAAAAAATACAGAGAGGGAGAGAGAAAAAGAAATAGAGAGAGAGAGAGAGAGAGAGAGAGAGAGAAAAGAAAAAAGCAAACAATCGAACGATTTTTCATCCTGATATTAATGAAAAAGATTTTGTGGTTCTATTCGTTAAGCTTCGTACAAATGAATATGTATATCTATATGGCGTGTAATTTTCTTAATTGCTTTCTACATCGTTGAACTTTATCGGAACGTTACGATCTTAGGACATGATTATAGGAGCATTCATTAATAGTCGCACTAGATAAATACACGGTTGAAGAGCCAAAGCAAGAGTGAAAGATACATATATATATATATATATATATATATATATATATATATATATATAGAGAGAGAGAGAGAGAGAGAGAGAGAGAGAGAGAAAGAGAAAGTAAAAGAAGGGTATATAGGTAGATAGATAGATAGATAAATAATGTAGACATTTTCTCCTTATTTCATCATTATGAAATTGAAATACCGTGAAGACAAATCGTTCTACCACTCTCGACTCGCTTTATCTTACTTCTCTTTGTCTTCCTGCAAAGTGAGATCGTTCGAGCGAAAATTTTCGAAATCGTATTTCCTGATTTTAGAAATGATTTTGCATTTGTCGAAATTTTTTTTTTAAAATCCAAATTCATAAATGTCATTCAGCATTTACATGTATCCCCTTTAATTCTCTCGTAAAATATTTTTGTAGAAACTTTAATTTCCTTTCACTGATACGTTTTTCATTACACAATATCACTTAGGTAATTAAAGTAAAAGAAAAATAATTTTGTGAATTCTCATTCCCGTTGAAATTCTCATTAACAAGAAATTGATTTTGAAGAATATTCTCTCGTACAATATTCGTGTTATTACCTTGAACACAACAACAGTTTTATTTTCTTCGTCCTTCGAATTTTCTCCTTATCAAAAAAAAAGAGAAAGAGAGAGAGAAGGACAAAAGACTTTTACATCAGCTTTTATATCCTCATCTCTAGAGTCGTACCTACTCCATATTTCTTCTTCTTCTATTTTTATTTCTATTACTTCTTCTTATCATCACTCATAATACGCGAAAATGGTTGCTAGTATAATACTTAAAACAAATGACAAAAGCAACGAAATTGTATAGGTGTCAGAAATTCGTAGAAACTTTTAGCGATGAAGAAAGTTGAAAATATCTCTTGATAAGTTAATTACTAACTCGTTATTAACCAATGGGATAATTATCTACGTACAATTATCTACATAAAAAGAGAGAAAAGAAAGAAAGAAAGAAAGAGAGAGAGATAGAAAGAGAGAGAGAGAGGGTGAATCGAAAGGATGAAAGGAATTAAGATATTATTAGATTAAAATATTTATTTATTTATCATCTAGTTAGCCTGGCATGCGATCCACGAGAGTATAATATTCCAAAAGAAGAAGAAGAAAAAGAAGAAGAAGAAGAAGAAAGAGAAGAAAAAGAAGAAGAAAAAGAAAGTGAGAAAATCAACGACTATGACGACGAATAGGAAAGAGGAGAAATGATAAACGCTAGTGTTGGGAAGAAGGATGGCAAAGTAAGGGAAAATAGTAATACAAGCATGGCTGTGCTACCGGTGCATCTTATGAAGGAACTAGAGAGAGAGAAAGAAAAAGAGAGGGAGGGAAAGAGAAGAAAGTCAAGGAAACCGGAGACTGAAAGGATGAAAAAGGAGGAAACCGAGGGTGAGAATCAACGGAGAAACGTTGAGATCCATGAAAGAGAAAGGATATATGTATAAAAGGGACATAAAATAGAAAAAAAGACTAAAAAAAGAAAAGAAAAGTAGAAAAAAAAAAAGAAGAAGGCATCAAAGAATATATAGATTTGTCTATATATTAGATTTGTCTGGTATATAGATTTTCTATTTGTATATATGCCATTGGATATATTATAGGATAGTGTCAGAAAGTGATATTATATTTCATTGTATGTAACTATTTGAATATTATATATTATGTATAATCTTATGTGATATTTGTTTAGAATATATTCTTACAATAAAATTTCGTATTGATTTATGTTGAAAGTATCTTAAGTAATTGATATTTTTTAGATACGATATATATCTACTCGAAGAGGCATATATATATATATGTACACATATATATATATATATTATATATACACATACATATATAATAAAAGAAGCAATTAATAACACATATATGAATAAAGGGACAAATAATATAATAAAAGAAATAATTTTTTTATAAAGAAAAGTTTATGATAATTTGATAAATATTCTATTTTCTAGTTTTCTTTTTTTATTTTTTTCCTTATTCCTTTCTTGTTTCTTTTCTTATTTAATTTTTTTCCAATATAATTCTTTCGCGATTTTTTCTTATTGTTCGGTAGAAAAAAGAAAGAAAATAAGAAAGAAAGAAAAGAAAAACTTCATAGAACGGATCAATGCGTGCGTTCATTCGATCGTTATTTCCACTTTCTAGCAATTTTTTAGCACTTCACCATCAAAAACACTTTTCTCGTTAAAAGCCTTTTAATCGGGCTTTCACAAGGAGCCACGAAAGAAACGAGCCTTTTCGAGGCGAACCACGAAGAGCACAAATGAGACTCCCTCTCAGTGAATCTTTCTAAGGAAGACAGACACGATCGAGGGAGTACGCTCGTGGTCCTTTTCTCTTTTTTCCTTTTTCCTTTCGACTTTCGAGAAATGAAAATGTGTTCCGAATTCAACGATGAATTCTCGCAAAACAAAAATGCATATATCTCCCAGTATATCTCAACGTTGACGATGACCACTGTCTGTGAACACCGAATGATCCATATTGGAACACCAGGATTCGTTTCGTAGCTTTTTGTATTGTGTGAATTGAAATTTTCATCTTTCTCTCTTTACCCTCCCCCTTCTCTCATCCTCTCTCACTCTCTCTCTCTCTCTCTCTCTCTCTCTCTCTCTCTCTCTCTCTCTTTCTCTCGCTCTCTTGTTATTGCTGTCTGTTATCTCAAAACATGAACCTTGTTCTGTTTGTAGACATCAGAATCGATTGGAGCAAACGAACGATTTTGTATTCTCTGAACGATATCGATGCTGCTAATCTTCTCGTTCTGTGTGACGTAAAGCTGAAAAAGAAGGAACGAAATAGTAAAAAAAAAATAGAAAAAAAAAGAAAAAAGAAAGAAAGAAAGTAAGGACAAAAAAGAGAGAGAAAAAAAATAAAGAGAAAACGCAAAAAACGATCAAGGATGAGAGAGAGAGAGAGAGAGAGAGAGAGAGAGAGAGAGAGAGAGAGAGAGGGAGCCGATGCTGTTCGAGTTGTAGACGAACGAAGGATGTACATACATCGACGACGTAGCACGGATTAAAGGATCTCTCTTTCTCTTTCTCTCTCTCTCTTTCTCTCTTTCTTTTTAGTACATGGACAGGATGGATCGTTCGATAGGATTAAGAGTAATCGTTCCATGTTTCCTTGCTTTTTATTTTTCCTGTCTCTTTTCCTCTCTATACGAAGACTTTCCCTATACATATGTATATATACATATACATATATATACATACACATACATATATATATATATACACATATATATACGTGTGTATATATACTTATATAAAAAAAAATTTTTCTGTAAATAAAAATATCGATCGAATTAAATGTAATCCCGATTGTTTATGAATTTATTATAATGGATTATGCAAATCGAATAGTAGAATCTCTCATCTACTTTATAGATCTCGTAAAATATGACAAACCCCAACGTTCGAAAATTTTCTAAACCAAAGAGACCAAATAGAGAGAGAGAGATACAGTATTGATTGGATATTTTTAACGGTTAAATAATCGAAGCATTCTCGCGATCGATAACGGCGGGCAACGGTGTAGAAATAATTTTGATTGATCTGCGTTGTTATGGAATTAATTTCAAACGTGGATCCTCCTCTCTGGCTGGACCAGTGTTACATCATAGTTCGCGCGGATCGGCACGATCATTAACTTGCTTTTAGCGGGAAAACGTTTTACTATAACATAAGCGATCGTACCAAAGAGTACCAACCACTTTTGAATGATTTTAATTTATTGGGAAGAACGGGTATATTCAATTTTCTTAAATGGATTTTCCATTTTCGTTTACCTTCAACATTGTTTTTTTCTTCATTTGTAAAACAAAACCAAAAATTATATATATATATATAAATTATTTTAATGATTTTTTAATGATCTCGATCTCTCTCTCTCTCTCTCTCTCTCTCTCTCTTTCTCTCTTTCTCTTTCTCTCTCTTTCTCTCTCTGTCTTTTTTCTCTCTCTTGTCACTTTCTTTTTTTATTTTGTATAACTAAGCTATGTTTTCTTGAAATATATATATGATTCTATATTAAATCAAAGTTTCCAAATCTAAAGTTAAATATGCTATTTATCTATCTATCAGTTTATCTATTCGTCTATCAAAACGATATAAAATAAGTGCGTATATATAAATACGATAGAATTTTATAATAAAAATTTCCATCTTCACTATTTCCGATAATTATTAGATCGATTAAAAAATATATAAATTTTATTATTTATCGAAATATTATGTCACAATATTACCAATAACGCTAGATAACATAACAATAAAAAAATTCTACCTGAACTATCTATCAAAAGAAATTCATCGGAATTCTGCGATGCGAAAGAAATTTCTTACAAATAAAATCTTTGTTTCCGAATCGAAACGATATTTTTTTTATGTTTGGTAAGTTTCATGTAGTAATAGAAAGAAAATTAAAAAAAAAGAAAAAAAAAAAAAAAAGAAAGAAATATATCAAGCAGACAATGAGATAAAAGACATTCAAGAGGAAAGATGCAAGATGATTGTTTCAATCGATGAAAATATTGATCGATCATAACTATCCGTTCGAATTATTAGAAATTAGAATTTAGAAAGTGACCGGTTGAGAGTACCGCAGACGTGCACGGCGGGTGACTAGGTTAGGCTTGCCGAAAGGGTGAATGCCAAATGCGGAGGCGAGTGGATGACGAAGGGAAGAGGGGTCGAAGAGGGATCGAGGGAAGCTCGACGAACCGGTTGGATAGGTGGGTGGGTGGTTATGGGGAAGGGAAGGTGGAGGGTTTGCTCTGTCTTCGCGGTGGGCTCGATATGTCGTCGCATCGAGGCCGACGTGCTATTGCGATTGACGTACGACCGCAACGTCGACGCCGCAATCACTAAACGCAAAACCGTGGATGGACGTACGTGTGTAAGTGAATGATTGCTTCTCTATACGTATATATATCTATTTGTGTGTGTATGTACGTCTCTGTGTAGGTGCATGCGTATGCGTAGGTGTGTATGTATTTACGTGTAGCTTTCGGTCTTGCTAATACGAAACGGCCCTCGCGCGCGTCGCTCCGTTAATCTGTTTTGTTTCCCAAATTGCATTCGACGCGGTGTGCATTACGGAATCGGGCAAACGAAATTCGACGTGAGTTAGTGAGGTGAGTGAGGTGAGTGAGTAAAAAGGAGAGGATTGATACTACGAGTAATCGATCCCGAATAACCGATCCGATTCGATTCCTTCGACGACGACGACGACGTTTTCTTCTTCGACTTGGAGCAATCAATACAGTTAGGGATGATCAAATCGTGTGATTATTGTTATATATAAGATTAGTCACGTCTTTATCAGACTTATATATATATATATATATATATATATATATATCGTTTATTGATTTTTTCTTTTTTTCTTTGTCTTTTATTGATTGAAATACAATAATAGGATATTTTTATATATATTAGATAGAAGGTAAATATCTTCCATTCAGTAATATGGTATACCTATACGTACGTATACGCATGTATGTATGTATTTATGTATATATGTATGCATGTACGTGTCTTGATTCTCATACTCCTTCCACGAGTACATTCAGCTATGCGGAATGATTTCCTTGGAAAAATAAAAGGAAGAGATCAAAAAAAGAGAAAGAAACGGATTCTATCCGATTTCGAAGATAGAAGAAAGTCTTATCGTTTTCCAACGTGAAACCAACACGGATGCTATAGTAGGAAAAGTACATCTCGAACGGGAAAAGTACATTTTTCACCATTGGAAAATTTCAAATATTCTTCCGAAAGAGAAAGAGAGAGAAACAGAGAGAGAAAGAGAGAGAAAGAGAGAGAGAGAGAGAGAGAGAGAGAGAGAGAGAGAGAGAGAAAGAGAGAGTTAAACCTGGTAAAAGAAGCTTTCTTTCTCTTTTCCGATCTTCTCTTTCTATTTTTTTTCTCTACTTTTTTTTTTTATTCCTTCTCGTTCGAAGGGTCAAACAAACCGTCCTCGACAACGTCGCCGTTCACGTAAACCTATTCTTTAGAAATGCGAAAGAAGAAAATGGTAGGTGAACCCAAAGAATGCAAAGTTAGTTTACGAAAGAGAAATGGTTCTCGTGAGAGGCCTTCCGAATATTTGACAACGCGTTTCCCCTTGACAATCGTCCAAAAGTAAAAACACGGTTCTGTATACCCAATTTTTACATATGCGCATACAAACCAAATACAAAAACAAATGAACTACTGTTTCTCCAAGTATCTCCTCAATATTTTATTTCTCTCAATATTCTATTTCGATGAAAATCCAGACTCTGAAAACATCCTTAAAATAATTCGATCGAAACGACCTGTCGTCTTATATACAAATAACAATCGATATCGTATGGTATTTTAATAAATTTAATTACTATAAATATATATATATACGTATATATAAAAACGGAGTGAATTTTTCAAATTGAGGCAAATATAGATATTTCGAAGATGTATACATCTTTTAAAAAAAAATTTCAAAGAAGATCTAATAAATTTGTGATAATAACTTATGTACGTGTTGTCACAAGTATGACGTGTGAAAACTTGTAGTTCGTTTCCAAATATCTCTTGTATTACCTCCCTCTTTAACATCTAACATCACTCTTGTTTAATTAAAATGTTTTAATTCATAAAAATAATCTTATGATGTTTATAAATGATTAATTTATAAGGAATTCAATTTCGAGCCAAAAAGTCGCAGAAATTAATCCTATCTCTTATTCTATTACATCGTCCCATTTACTGTATCCAGAATTGTCAAAAAGTGAAAAAATCGAAGATATATAGGGATATATAATATCCCCTATTCTCTATTAAAAATCACTGATTCGACGATGTCGATAAGTAATCGACTTATTGTAATCAACCTATGTCGATAAATAACCATTTTAGTATCATCGATCTAAGTCGATAAATAATACCGATCTACGTCGATAAACAATCGACTTCATGTTACTACATTGATAAATAAACAATTTAGTGTTATTAACCTACGTCGATAACTGCGACACATATTGAATTTTAATTGTTTAGATGTCGCCACGGAAATCTTTTATTTATGAATTCTTATTCCGTAAATATATATATATACCACTATGTATCTCCAATATTTTCATTCTTCGACAACTCCAAATGCAATAAATGAACGATGCAATAAAAAAAAAGACGACAAGCAATCTCAAAATGCTTATGACTATTCATTACCTTTTGTTCGTAGCATATGCGATTTCAATGACATGTATGAACAAAATATAAACTTTCAGTGTGTTTCTCTAAGAAATTATTTTAGAATTCTAATATATCTATCGAAGTATAATTAGCAATGTAAAATAAATATAATTTAATATTTAATTAACATATTACCGTCCGGAGACATAAAAATATATTTTTTCTTGACTGCTCGTAAAATGCCGGAGACATAACTAAGGTTTTACACATTGTGCATTAAATGCTGGCGACCTATAAATATGTATTACAACATATATATATAATGTAATATAAAGGAAAGTTACAGACATTACATTCTACATGCAGACTACATTACATTCTACACGCAAAAGTTTTCGCGTGAACAGCCCGGACCATTTTAATGTGTTAAAATTAAAAAGAAAAGACTTTGGAAACGCACTGAAACATGCAGCCTGATAGTTCTTACATTATATAATTTAGATTTAGATTTTGATATATTGCAAGCAGTATCAACCCAGATCTCACCACGTGGAGGTTGTTACTTATGGAAACCCACAGGTTAATGGTAACAATCATTTTACTTTTATATTATTATTCTTTTAAAATCAAATGAAATCTCAATCACGAATGAACTATTCTTTAAATATTAATTTACTATTCTCCGTGTACATTACATATCGTTTGAATAATTATAAAAATTCCCGGAAGTATTAATATTTCTAATCTTAGATATTTGAAATGATAGATCTTCGACATTTATTTGGCCCGAATGCAAAAGAAAATTAGTTCGATAATAATCAAAGTCAGTCAACGAATTACAAATTAAATCAATTAATTCAATTTCATAAAAAATCGATATCAAAAATCAATATTAAAAGATAATAATTTGAGAAATAACGTAAGTGGATAAAATCGTTAGAGATGGTAAAGTTATGATAAAGTTAAAGGGACGAGAATGGTTGATATAGGTATCGTAGGTTGATGAGAAAGCGACGATGACGATACATTCTCGCAATGGGCGAGAACCCCAAGAGAAGTTATCTCGGCTAGGAAGTCGAAGTAATGTCTGTTATACCGATCTAATTCCTTTAAACGTGATAAGAAATTTCGGAACATTTGAAAGAGAAAGAGATAGAGATAGTGAAAGGAAGAGAAAGAGAGAGAGAATGACAAGGAAGGAAGGATTAACTAAAGGTGATCTTCTAACAAACGTTAGAACGTTAGAACGAGGTCCCTCTCTCTCTCTCTCTCTCTCTCTCTCTCTCTAAACGCAAATGTGAGGTGAGTTTTAATACGAAATTAGCCAAGTTAAGAGCTAGTAAGGAAAGGATAGTCCATAGACGAGATATCAGACAGAGCTTCCTAAGTTGTTTCGTTCTATGAACACAAGGGAACACTATGCAAACCTTGTGGCATAGCTTCGCACTTCCACGTTCTGAACATTGTACATCCGTTAGGCGAGCTTCAACTTCCAAAGTCACTTACCTCCTTCTCTCTCTCTCTCTCTCTCTCTCTCTCTTTCTCTCTCTCTCTCTCTCTTTCTCTCTCTCTTTCATTCTCTCTCTTTCTCTCTCTCTCTCTCTCTCTCTCTCTCTCTCTCTCTCTCTCTCTCTCTCTCTCTCTCTCTCTCTTCCTCAAACATTTCTCCAAATTTACATTTAGTAGGTAAAATCCTAGGTAGGTACGGTTCTTTCGAGCTTATCCATGTATCACTGTTGACCTGTAAAACAACAATACGAAATGATTTCTATCGTTTGAAGAAAATTCTGAAAGGAGGGAGAGAGAGAGAGAGAGAGAGAGAGAGAGAGAGAGAGAAAGGAAGAAAGAAAGAACTGACCATTATCAAAACATTCTCTAGTTGTATCTCAAGAATATCTCGACATAATGCCGACGTTAATAATGGTGTTTTCTATAAAAATAGAAGAAAATTACTTGAAACGTCACGTTTCGTGTTATTTATTTAATGGAAGCCTTTTATTTTCTTAAATCTGCCAGAACTTTATTTTTCTTTTCTTTTCTTTTCTTTTATTTTATTTTTTTTTTGTTGTTTTTTTTTCTTAATATACCTTAAACGAAATAACAAACATCTGCTTCTTTCCAATACCATTTTGTGATATAAAAAAATATCGTCGAATTTGTTTTTTTTTTAACTATAAAAAATGCGTAGATACAAATTAAATAGAATAAAACACTCATCAACCTTTTTTTTTTTATTCTTCGTTCGATTGCAAATCATCGTTATCTCATCGATATTATTGCCAAAGTTTATTTATATCTCTTTGTTGGCCATTGTATTCGTATCAATTTGATTAAAACTCTCGTTTTACGTATATACACCATGAATTTTATCACAAGTTTATCTTTCGTGCTGATGTTATTTTGTCAGTATAGAAAAATTATAGATGAACGCCAGGGACCGATCGAATTTACAATTGACCACCATCAAGTTGCGAAATATCTCGTGTGCATTATGATATAGCGATATACCGATAGATTTAATCGAATTTCATATTTAGTTTTGCGATAATTCTGGCAACGTAGTAATATCTCTACGATATATAGAAAAAAATTATTATACTAATTTTATGAAAAATGTATTTATAAATTGGAAATGATTCAATGAAAATCTATTTGAACTTGAATCTATTTGAATCTATTCAACGAAAACTACTTGAATTTTCAATAAGAAAAATGTAACCTCTTGATTTCTTTTTTTAATTACTTAAATTAGAGTTCATACGTTGATTAAACAAATTGAGATCGTTAAATTAGTTTTTTCTTTATTTTATTTATTTTATTATCAAAATATTTTGTTCGATTTAATCATGTGATTCATCATGACAAAGATAATTTTAAAATCTACAGAATTTTGAGATCAATGAAATCTATAATTTCTTCTTACCGACGCTCTGTCATTTAAATGATCTTAGTTAGTTGACAGTCCGTTAGATGGCGTTGCGTAGTTTTTCTCATTAGAGAATAAACGGATCCATTTTTTAAAACATTATATTTAGAGAGCACAGAAAACGATTAATACAATTTTAATTATTCAATTGACAGAATACCTTGTAAAGATTTCTTTAAATTCTTGTTCCGATCATTTCTAACAGCTGTTAGTTAACGTCTTATGGAAACGTAATCTAAATTCGTGAATGCACGTCCAAAAAGTTACTATGTTTCAACTTATGAACATTCCATACGGAAGGTTGATTTGAAAATTATTACACATTTTTAGCCAATATCATTCTTGTGATTTTGTTTACAAAAATGCAGCCGAAATTACAGATTTTATCTAACATCATAGAGGTAATATAAAAAACCTATATATATATATATATATATGTGTATGTATATATATATTTTACAAATAATTATTTACAATGCATTATTTTTAGAGATTAGAAAATGTAATTACTACAGCTACAGGTCATTTATATGGAATAAAATATAATGATACGTTAGCAATAATAACATTTAGTATTGATAATAATAGTGATGATACTTTTAATACTCTGTCATTTGAAAGTTTTTTACCTACAAATCTAGATCCTTGTGGAATATTATACATCACAGAAAGTGATGGAAACATTCCTGAGGCAATCAAAGTAAGCAGAATATAATTTCAATAATATATTATTTTCTTACAAGTGTTATTTTAAACGATCATAATTTATTTTTATTAAGAATCATGGAGTAGTTTTAAAATATTTCCTGGATAATACAAATGTAGAATGGTATTCTTATAACAATGGTGAATTAGAAAAATTTAATAATATTGAGATAATTAATGAAAATAAATTTAAAGAACAATTTGCATATGTTAGAATACAATTAGGTATACCGTTAATTGGTGAAAATGACAAAATATTGGATACACTGAAAAAAATTAATGAACAAGTAAGTTCCATTTAAAAATATTAATTATCATTTAATATATTTTTATAAGACATTGATAATTATTATTATTACGAAATAATTATACTATTATTGAAATAAGATTTCATCCGGAAAAGTAGCATTTTACTTTCCGTCGAAGAAGATCTACCTTTTTAGTAATAATGATGATGGTGATGTGGAAAATGCGCAACTCAAGGAACTTCTTAATGTTCTAAGGACGAATAGTGGATCTGTACATAATATAGTTAGTATAGAATATATTGAAAATTTTATTATGTCTCTATATAATCTATTTACTTTTATACTAAATAATACTTTTTAATATATTTTTTCTAGAACGCAATATATGCAAATGCATTATTACAAATATCTAAAAGAGAACCTAACTCTGCATGTAAACATGCTCCAGTATTGCATCAAGCAAAATGTAAGTAACACTTTGCTATAAAAATATATATATATATGTATTTTATATCAATATACTATTAATTAAATGTTTTCTTTGTATATTACAGATGCATTTGACAGTATAGAATATACTTTTAATATTGATAGATTAGTTTTAGTTAATCATGATGTAACTTCTATAGAATTATATAAAGCATTAGTCAAATCTATATGTCAATACATAAACATTGTAATAATGTTTTGGAAATCTAATCCTTATATTTGCACGGATTATGTAATCCCATTAGAATGGTTCTATTTTAAACCACGAATACTTGGACATTTATTAACAGTGCCTTATATAAATGGATGGGATGACGATAACATGAGTAAGTTAATTTATATATATAAAGTAATCCAATACAAAAGTATACAGTACTACTTCTTCTTTTTAGCTTCATGCTTAAAGCAATTACACACAACATTGGCATTAGATTTAACAAGACCTTACTTCCGGCGTATGAACAGTGTGCAATTCTTTAACGATGTACAAAACAGCGATATGCTTATAAATCCCCACGAGTCTATTCCAAGCATTACAGGTATGGCCATAACTTTTTCTTTATAATTGAAGCATTTACTCTATAAAAAGAATATAATATTACAAATATTAATTTTTTCATTAAGATGGTAAATCAAGTATTGTGTATGGATTATATTCTTACCATCATTATATGCAAAATGAATTTGATGATAATGGGTGGGGATGTGCTTATAGATCTCTTCAAACTATTATATCTTGGTATAGGTAAGATATCAAACAAGTTTCTATAAAAATATACTAATGCAATATGTATAATAATATACTATGATGCAATTTAGTTATATTTATACATTATAGATTACAAGGGTATACCAACATACCAATACCATCTCACAAAGAAATACAAAAGTGCTTAGTTGAAATAGGTGACAAACCATTTAATTTCATAGGTAGTAAACAATGGATTGGATCAACCGAAGTAGGTTTTATATTAGAAACTCTCCTTGGAATTAATATAAAAATATTATGTGCTTCGAACGGAGAGGAAGTATCGATTTTAGCTTCGGATCTCGCACATCATTTTGATACACAAGGAACACCAATTATGATCGGTAAGATTGGTAATAAGTGATCAATTCAATCATTTCAATTAAATTAAAATTTGTATTTCTTTTTTCATAGGTGGTGGAGTATTAGCTCACACAATTTTAGGAGTAAATTATAATGAATCATCTGGAGAAGTAAAGTTTTTAATTTTAGATCCACATTATACTGGTCCTGAAAAGATAAATACAGTAATAAACAAAGGATGGTGTGGATGGAAAACCAAAGATTTTTGGAGAAAAGATTCATTTTATAACATGTGCCTTCCTCAAAGACCTATATGTATATGATTTCAATAACCTAATATCATATTAAATAAAATATGTATAGGTTTATCAGTGTAATTGTATTACTTAAAATATGTTAATTGCACAATCTGCATTTATTGTAATATAAACATTGTAATATAACAAAAAGTTTTATATGCCACTAAGTTCTATTTTTTTAATTATTTCTAAATATTACATCTCTATATTTGAAACAAATTCATGTCATGTTGTATAATGTATATTGCATTAATTTATGCAATATAATATGTCCTTACTATTCAAGTTATATATATATTACTACCATAAATTGTCCTTGTTTTTTGGTAATAATTTTAATAACCTAATAATAACAGAGTCCTACATATACATCAATGAAAAATTTTGCATAAGCACAGTTGTTGAAATTATATATCCAAAATACAATTGCATATAAATTAAGTGACCTTATTATTTGAATTTATATATAAATATAAATATGTACGAATAATATACATTCTATATTCCTCCTGATTTCTGTAACAATTGAGCAAAACGGGAAGTAATAAGTAATGAAACGTCAATGAATCTATCCACACAATTATGTAAACACGTTTCTGTCCGACTATCCAATTTATTTCCTGGTTTATCAACACATTTATCCCAACATAATTCATTAAATTCGTGGATCTAAAAAAAAACACCATTAAAAATTAATACAAGCATATATGACATAACCTTTTAATTGAAAAACACGAAGGATTGATTTTATAAAATATTAATAACGTAAAAGAAGGTAAATGTAATTTTACGAATATTATGGTTTCATTTAAATATCATATTAAATGAAATAATTGTGTCCTATAATATACGTAATTACTTTTCTAATTACCTGTGCATTAAACCGTGCCGTTTCTTCTTGAATCGTTAAGAATTCTCGTAATTCGTTATCATCTTTCTTTGATTTAATGTCATCATCGAAAGAAGAACTATCAAGTATGGTCGACATGATTTAATGAATGTAATTACCGTTGATAAAAAATAAATTCTTTTAAAAAATTTTTAATAATTTACTCTTAACTCACACGTGTTACAAAGCTAGAAACCATGTAATATGTTTCGATATCTCGATATGTCTCAATAGTATATTCAAGATAAGGAACGTTCTCTTCTCTGATTGGTTCTTTCACTAATTGTACATAAACATTATTTACAAAAATGTAACAGCGCAAAATGCCGAAATGTATTATTTTTAATATTTAGATTATATCTTTATTTTTAATTAAATAATCTAGCATTATAAAACAAGACACTATCTATTACATTAATTTTTATTTATGATAGAAAAAAGTACAAAAGGTACACTAAAACGAATTTGTTATATTTAATATAAAAAATAGATGTACACATTAAAAACAAATAGATAGTGTGTTAATAAATAATACTGATATTTTTTTTGGAATACACATATATATATGTATGTATGTATATATATATATGTATATATACATATATATAATATCATGTTACTTATATACATTCTTTATTTTGAAAATTGAGGTACACTGGCATAAAATCATTGAATATAACTATAACAAATTACATTATATCTTAGCTGACCAGAAAAATTCAATATGGATATAGAAGTAAACCAATCAAGATCTGAACGTATAGAGTATTTCAATTTCTTTGAGCTAAACTGCTATTTGCAGGTGCTACTGACATTTCTCCTCCTTGCGTATTATCACGCTGTGGACTCTATACAAACAAATTCCTCATTATTATGCATATTGAAAAAATAATATTATTAACAAATATTAATAATATTAAGTAATAAACAGAAGGAGGATTATTATTTGTACCTTTACATGAATTTGTTTTTTTAACATAGCTGCTCTCAAAATTAACATGCGTGTACGTCTCTGATATTCTTTACCAACACCAATAGATTTTTCAAACGTTGTACTCCGTTGATCAACATCTTTCGCATATAAAATCTGAAATAAAATTCAATAAAAATTATAACACCTCATTAAGCCAAAATTTTTATTAAATAATATTACCTTATTGTGAGAATCAATACGAGCTTGAATTTGTCCATCAAGAATAAGTTGCATTAATTCATCTTCTAATTCTGGGACTGTTCTATTAAATGCAGTTGCCATTCGTCTCATGTCAGCACTTAAATATGGACTAAAGTATTGGATCAATGCTCTATTTCGGATTTGTGTGTACAAAACATTTACATGTGGTGCTATATAAATATCTAGAAGTATATTATCCTTTATCTCATCGAGTAATTTTAAACAAGACGCATATTTTGATTCATAAAATTTGAAAATAATATCTCTTAGTTGTGGTTCCAGTTCTAGAAATAATTTGAATGAACTACTAAATATAACTTGTTTTTGTAACTCGTGTCTATCAAAAGTAGCCAATGCACAAAGGCCTCCATAAAGTGCTACATTTCCAGGTGAAAGTAAATCTGGACAGTCACAATGATCTAATGATGCCTGAAGAAAATGTCTTGCAGCCATTTTGTATTGTCTTGTAGCTAATTCTGCTAATCCAGCTGCAACCTTTAATTTTGTAATTATAGCTTGATTGTTGTCTTTGCTATGAAGATCTGGGAAATCTGGTGTACTTTCAGCCTTAGTTACATAGCTAAGCACGTGCGACCAATTTTGTAAATAAACTGAAACCTTAATTACATTCAAGCACATATTAACAACATGCTTGCCACTGGTACAATAATCTCGTGCTCTAGAGTAACATTTTAAAGCATTGACAAGATCACCACAATCTAAGTAATGATCACCTAAATCGTCATGACCTCTTCTTATGCTTTCTTTGATTGAATTACTTTTGTAATTTTTGAGATCTGTATCAAATTTTTCTAATTTTAAAGCAGCCTTTTTAGTACGTGATTCTAGCCACATTTGATCTATTGTTAGCATATCTTGAGAAGTTGATTGTGCCGCAATGTCTGGTAAACCAGAGGAACCAGTACATTGAAGAAGCTTTTTATGTAAATTTGTATAAAGATTAACATTATAAGTAGTCATCACATAAGCAATTGCCATCTTCAATGCTTCTACTCTTAACATAGGACAATGGTCTGCTATATACATGAGCCTATATAATTTGGCAAGACCGGTATAACTATTAGCGTAAACTTCCAAATCCTGAAAATAATTATATAATTCCTGTCAATACGGTAGAATTAATTTATATATATATATATATATATATATATATATATATATATATATATATATATATATATATATATATATATATATATATTAAAGAATTTTATTTATTAATATAGGCAACATAAAAATTTTTAATGGGAAATAAAAATTACAAAAAAGGAAGTTGCAAAAAAAAATTACATTTTCAATTTATCTTTTACCAATGATTATATTTGAAATGACAAAAAAAGAAAATAAATAAATAAAATCTCAATGTATATTTTTAAGGTTATTCGTATTGTTGGTACGTACCAATGTTGGATTTTCAACGATATATGGTTCTTCTTCGGCATTGTCATTATCTTCAGCCGGAACATCAACTTGCATAGGCTCTACCACATTTGGTTGTATATTTGCAAACATGATATAATATATTAATTTAAATCCAAGAGTATTAACATTCTACGAATCTATCGATGTCCGAAAAAAACTTTATATACCGGTTCGTAAATAATTCTTTGTATGAGTGAGAAAGAATACATCCACCCTTTCAATATCTGTTGTGTGTTATCTATCTATATTATCGAATTCACACTTATTAACTGTAACTGTAAAATAAAATAGAACTATCTAGAGAAGAATCGTACAATATATATATATATATATATATATATATATATATATATATATATAATATATATATATAAGAAAATTAAGAATATAATACATACGGTAAAGGAATGTTAGTACTTTTCTATATCTTTCGTTAATTCTATCAAATAAAATTTATTTTTTCAAACACCAAAACAATGTTGCAAAATTGATAATATTATTCGTACGAAATTAATAGTATGATTTTATTATTATATATATGTATATATATATGATTTAAAATGAAAATGATCGTGTACCGTACATCAATGCAAATAGGATTTGTTGCGCTATCTACAGTTACAAACGTTTACTATGCGCGACCATATTTCAAATCTATTGTATATATTTGCATAGTATTTTATTATCGATATCAAGATTAAAATAAAAAATAATAATTGAATTAATTATTTTCTTTCAATTTGACAAACTCTTTTTTACTTCCTTATTGATTCGTATACATAATCAAAATATTGTTATCGCATAATTATATCGAATACTATACTATGATAGACATAGGCGAATGTTGATCTTTAAAGATAATATGATTATTTATATTGTGTATAATATTACATAAATATTATTATAAGGAAATTGATAAGGTGTTATTTTAAACAGCATTTTTCAAAGTTTAAGAAATAACGCACGTACACACATATATACAATGGATTTGAATAAAAGAAAATATTTATAAAAAAGATAATACAGAGTTTATTCTTGTTGATTTATAAAATAACATTAATTTCACAAAACATTTAATTATAAAATGCAAAGGACGTTTAAAGACCTTAATGTAAGATATTTTCAGATATTAAAATAATATTCATGTAGTTGTGTGTTCCTGTATATCTTGCAAATACAGAAACAGAATATTTACAAATAAAAATTTATTATTTAAAACGTATATTATTACACTGTAGAGAATTTTCTTGAAAATGTTCACATATACAAAGACTTCTGCCTCATAGAAACTTATGTCTGCTTACATAATGATATATAACATTGTGTTTTTTCAACATGTTATACAATGTACACTTAAAAAAGTTGTTTTTATATTATCAAATAATTGTAAAACAGTCGCTCATTCAATATTCTAACATATTAAATGTGTGTGACAATTAATGAACCTTTAAGACACTATAGAGAATAACATTTTTTATCTTGAAGTACACGATCAAAAAGTTCAAGCAACAGGCTAATATTTATTTGTAAATAAGAAAACATACCAAAAATATTAGAAAAGAAATATAATGTATTTACCGCCTTAGCACACTTTAATAAGAAGCACATGACCAAGATGGTCATATGCAAAAAGATAGCACTAACATCTCTTATGAAAGATATACACTGGAACAATAAATTTTCTTTTAGTCCGTTTGTAAACTTTTCTGTGGTGTATTAATATATTCTCAACCTCAACACGTTCCCCCTGTTTGTTGTTGATAAACTTCTATTGTATCTCCTTCTTCCATTTCAAGACTCGTTGGTGTATCCAACTCATTTATAGGCTGTCCATCAAATCTAAATCTTACTGCCGCTATTGCCAAGCCCTATAAGATAATAAAAATATCACTTTATTGTAACACAATATATAAATAATAAAAAGGAACGATATAATATATAAAAGATTTAACTTACTACACGATCACAATAAGCATTCATTAATTTTCGAAGAGGTGTATGCTTCTTAATTTTAAACTGTACTACTGCATTATCCTGGCCTAAAACTTTTAAATTTATATGCTCTGATTCTGTTTTAGTCTCCTATAAGAAAAAACGATTTTTCAAAAAACTGCTTAACCTTATGCACTGTAAACAGTATTATTTTTGCAGGTTATAAAACGTTACCTTCTTTTCGTCGGACATGATTAAAGTTTAAAAAAAAGCGCTATTAATTTTGTCGAAAGATGCTTTATTTCTTAGAAAACACTTAATAGATGAAATACTAGATTTACCTAGTATATTATCGATATATTATATATTTGCCAAATATCCCGCTTCTAGCTTTATAGCAATACTCACGACATTTCGATGATACATGAACTGTATATACTACAGTTGGCTATACCTTATTTTATTGATGTAGTTATTTAGGAAAGCCAATAAGACATCTGGAGGACAATAGCGCAACTTACATAATATTTGAAATAATTCAAATAATTTAAATATTTTACAATTTCAATAAAACTCAGTAATCAGAATTTATTAATACATTTTTACAATTCTTTGTTATATATTTTCACTAATGATATTTACATTTTCATATCATTATTGATGCATTTTTAACATGAATAGAAATGTCAAATAACTATTACACATAGTCGTGTATTACTTTTAACATAGATACACAAATGTATCCTCCAAGTTGGAATCATTAAAAAATGTCATCTTCGAGCAAATCATTCTTAAAGTCATATAATACGAAATAAAATAAGTGTATTACGATTTGGAAGAATATTAAAGTTGATGTTAAAGAATAAAGAAAGAAAAATTGTAATTAAAGATCTTAAATAATTAATTGAAATTGTTAGATTGAATAAAAGTATATAACATGATATTGGTTGATTTACAAAAGCATTTTTTCGAGCGCCAAATAAGTGCGAAACGTTAACCGTATGTAATAGTACCTTAAACAGTTACCACAGAAAATCCAATATGGTGACAGTTGTAGAGCGGTTCTGTCGATCTTCTCTAATTTAAGATAAGAAAATTACGATAATGCCACGAAAGTAATAACAATAATGAAAATTCGATTGAAAATATAGTGATCAATTAAAAAATTCTCATGTCATACCAATATATTCTATAGGTGATCACTAAAAAAATATATTTCTCCAGGGACAGTGGCTGGAACTTTGCCACACACTTTGTCCTTTGAGTTGTATTTAAAGATAAAAAAAATTCATTTCTTGAGAAATGGAATGTGTCAGAGTAGAAGGTGATACGGAAACGAACGACACCGAAACTACAAAAAGCAAAATTAAAGATAAAAATGAAAGTTGTCTAACAGATGTTTTAGATATTAATACTCGTCTGAGTCTGGAAACAACAGAAATTTCAGAAGAACCTCATACAAATGGTATTTCCCAAGAAAACGGTTTATGCGATTCTTTTTCTAGAACAACCGATTCATCCAATCATCCTCCACAATCTCAAACAATGGAAACTAGTCATTTAAATCAACATGGTACGTTTAATTAAATGGATATAACGTTAAGGCACATTAAATACATTGTTATCAAAATTAAATACCAAATCAAATATATTTCAAAGCATATGAAATTTGTTAAAAATAATTATGTCTGTTTGAGTAGCAATCTAATTATGTCTAACATATTGTTTATAAGTATATCTGATTGATGTAATTTTTAAATGGCATTGAAAGTCAAATGATTATTAGATTTAACAACTGGTTCTCAAATTTGCTTTTGCAGAGTGTACTTAAAACATAGTATACTAGAGTGTACTATTAAAACATTTATAGCATATGAATACTATAAAGTATTGATTTAATAGAGACATAAAAATACATTATTTTTTTTTTTTCACAGAAAAAATGGAAACACTATCCTTGGAAAGTAGTGATAATGAAATTCAATATGTTAGTTATACAAGTGAACTGCAAATGCCTGATATAATGAAATTGATACAAAAAGACTTAAGTGAACCATATTCTATTTATACATATAGATATTTTATCCATAACTGGCCGAAGTTGTGCTTCCTGGTAAATATACTTTAAGATAGTATTTTCATTTAAGCAGTGCTGCTATTTAAATTAATTTTCTTTGGTACCATATATTTGATATTTTATAGTAATAGAGTAATACATTAGTATTTGAACTAGTGTAATATTTTTAAAAGATATCAATATGGAGTAATATAATAGCAAAATAAAAAGAACTTAGCCAGCTTTGGTTGGATTCCTTTATCTTTCAGGTATAGAATTTACAGAAAACTCTTGCTTTTTGTTCATCAAGGCAATGCATGGTGACGAGTGTGTAGGTGCCATTGTCTGCAAGCTGGACATCCACAGAAAGGTAATAAAACGTGGATATATTGCAATGCTAGCGGTTGATGTAAAATATCGAAAACGCAAGATCGGATCGAATTTAGTGAGGAGGGCAATACGTGCAATGGTAGAGGATGATGCAGATGAAGTTGTATTGGAGACTGAAATAACAAATCGACCAGCTTTACGATTATATGAAAATTTGGGATTTGTGCGTGATAAACGATTATTTCGATATTATTTAAATGGAGTGGATGCTTTACGGTTAAAATTATGGTTTAGATGAAAACCGCCAGAGTGCTTATGTCAATAGGAACTTAAATAATTGCAGTGTTAAAGCAAAAGATTTGCATCCTTCCTTGGACAGACATACAGCATTAATGCCACAGGGATTAATGTGTACGCACAATTTGCTGATGCTAACTTTTAATGAAATAATAATTATAGACTGCATAAATATTTATGCTATTATTAATTAGAAATACAAAAAAAAGATTGTGCAGCAATATAAGTCTATTTAAATATTAAAGGAATTATGTATAATATTGGAAGAGAAATTTTTGATGATTTAATTCTTGATATAAATTTATAATATTTTTTATTTGTGTTACATTTTCATTTCTAGGTTTTCTCAGATCATTAGTTAACAATAATTGCTATGGCATTAATGCTGATTTTTTATATAGATTTCAATTACAGCCTACAATTACATAAATTTGAAAAAGTGATAGGATGGAATAAATCCAGACTGTGAAAAAAAATATTGAAAATAATCAATGTATTTTGCGGTATCACATATTATTGGGATGTATACACTGATGCAGTAAATATATACACTCATGTGCTTTTAGCAGAATAAATAAATTTAAATAATATCGAAGAGATTATGTCGGATAGACGTTATTAGATAAAAATTTTGCATTATATATATGTATATGTATATATATATATATATATATATATATATATATATATATATATATATATATATGTATATATATCTGTGCAGTATTCTACAGACTATAATTGATTATGAGTATTATATTGCAAAAAGTGTAACATCCTTTCAATGTGTGATTAATAACTTAAAAAATAAACATCAAATATAAAGCTCTCTCAGACAGAGCCACAAACAGTTAGGTAAAATATTTCCAATTGAAATTATAAAGTTAATATACGGACTGTCTGCTATTTATATATATAATATATATATGATATATATATAATATATATATTATATTAAACAATGGAAAAAGAGAGTTATTGTTCGTAAAATTAAAATATTCTGGAAAATTGTGCGTCTCGTGTTATTATCGCAGGAGTCGTACATATCACCGTCTACCTTCTATATCTACCTTTGTATAAAAATAAATGCGAAGCACAGATCATAATGTAACTATCAAAAAATATGTAAAAAATGTTAATAAAAAGTAGTAAATGTTTTTACCTACAACTTATTTAATTATAACTATCTGTACATTTATTTGCCTATCGCCATGGCTATAAATTTCCAAAATATTTTCAATCTTGTGTGTCACTAGATGACCTTTGTGTCACCAGATGACCTTTGAAATTTCGATTATCTTATGTACATTATTACGCTTATAATTACGTTATATATAAATATCTTTATTTTGATATAAAATAATTTTATAACTTATATAATCGTGACGACAGACCAAATATTTAAAAAATATATATCTAAGTTATAAAAATTATTTATGTTAATAAAAATTGTTATAAATGTTGACTGATTTATAATATTAAACATTTGTTATATCTTTATTTAGTATAAGATAAAAAAAATATATATATATTTAATATATATTTTATATATATTATTATATAATATATGTATTATTATTAAATATATTATATATTATATTATATATATATATAAATCTATCTATAAATAGAAATATATTATTCATCATATAAAAACAAATACCGCGAAATCTAGTAATTCAAACAGTTTCCAACCTATGTCGGTAACCGCGCTGTTCAAGAGCTTCATCATGAGTTCGTTTATAAAAACTCTCTTAGCAGTCTAGTAGAATATAGAATCTAACTTGAATTTACTTCGTAGTATAGTAGGACGATGAGGAAAACATGTTTGGTTGATTGAAGGAAAGGAAAATAATGTTACAAAATACGAGACAGGAGACAAAAAAAATGTGTGATAAATATGTTATCGGCTATTGGGTACGTGAAAAAAAACGACAGAAATTAAACTTCGACGATTTTGAGAAAGTATGTAGAACAGAAGGATTTTCATTAAAATTGGTAAGTTTTATATATTTTTATCGGAATGATTAATTTTAAATAAAAATTAATTCGAATATTTATTATATTAGAGGTTATGGTTTCATAGGTGTCACATTTTTTTCATTATATACGTTTTCATTATATATATAGATTTGTTTTAAAGAGAAATTTCTTTTAATATTCTATTTTCATGTTCTAATTTTTTTTAGGTAGATATTTATTCAAGTTTAGAATCACAGGGACCACTTCATGTATTTCTACATAAACTCGTGGATTTGCTAGCACATGCTGAAGGTGGAAATGGAAATGTATGATAAAATTAATTATTTTATTTCTCTCTGATATCCTATCATAATTATCTCTTTATTTTTAAGGCTATAAACGTTACGTCAAAACTGCAAGAATATATTGATAAACATCCTGAATTAATAGTTATAGATCCTTTGGAGAATGTTAAGAAATTGCATAATCGATATAAATATTATAAAATTATCCAAGAAAGCATACACTTTAATGGTAAATGTGACAACAGATCTTTCAGTAAAATTATTTATATAAGTCAGGCATTTAATCTTGCTTGATGTTTTTATGTACGATATATTTTTTTCTTCTAGACGTATTTATTCCAAATTTTGTAGAATTAAAGAGTACAAATGTTCTTGAAAATATGCGCATTTTAAAACAAAGTGGAGTTAAATTTCCCTTTGTTTGTAAGTCGCTTCTTGCTCATGGATCAAGTGATGCACACAAGGTAATTATCGTATGCATAATCGTTATAATGATTCATATATTTATATAAAAAAAATTTATATTTTTTTTGCCAGATGATGGTCATTTTCAATTCAAAAGATTTAAAAGACTGCCAGCCTCCATGTGTTGCTCAAAACTTTGTCAATCATAATGCCATTTTATACAAATTATTTGTAGTTGGGAAAAATTTCCATGTCGTTGAACGTCCAAGTTTGAGGAATTTTTATTCAGATGATTGTGCATCATTAAGCACATTGTTTTTTAATACTCATGATATATCCAAACCTGATTCTAAATCTAAATGGTCTATACTGTCGGAAGAACATATACCTACAGTGGTGAAACCGAATATTGAAATACTTGAAAAAATCGTCAGAGGAATTACCAAAATATTTGGGCTTCATTTAGTTGGCATTGATATTGTGATAGAAAATGATACTAAGAAATATGCTATTATAGACGTCAACGTTTTTCCTGGTTATGACGGATATCCAAATTTTTTTCAGCATTTAATAGACAGTATTAAACATCTTTTAATGGAACGAAAAGTTCTTAGACAAAATTCTAAAAGTTGTTCTTTAAAAAAATCTCACAGTGATGATTTAGATTCCGGTTTTGAAAGTGACGAGAAAAAAAAATGTTCTACTAAATAAATAGAGAATATATAATTACACTCATTTGCTTCTATGTCTAAACATTGCGTTTCTATATTTATAAAATTAAAAATATAAATAGTGTTAAAAAAACAAATTATAGCTTATTTAATATGATTAATTTTTTATCTAAAGTACAAAGATATTTATATTGATCAAAGTTATATTATTATTATCCATTGTAATACAGTAATTAATGGCAAGTTTAGCGTTTTTAAGGCAATATAATCGTAATATCTTGTTTTAGTAGAAATAGACGTATAAGGATGTTGGAGTAAATCCTTTTCTTTTTTTTTTCTTTTTAATTAGTGTTAAATTATCCGATTGTCACATACATATAAAGTTTTTTCTGAACGAAATTACCGACTGAATACTGTGATTGTAAGAATCTTGAATAGAAACTTTTTACTATTTATATATATAAGCAATTTTGCGCATTTTTTCTGACAGAATAATTTTTTATTTTTTTTATTCTTTTTTTTTTTAATATGATAATAAATTTGAACAAATCAAATGTGTATATAGTGCTATATATGTATATAATGTTCACTGTATATATATATATATATATATATATATATATATATATATATATATATATCGTATATATAGTTCACTTTTTACTTTTCCATTTCATATTGTAATTAACAGAGCTTAAAAATTTACATGGTCATTTGTATGTTCCTTTTTACCTATTATCAGGTAGACGTTTCTTCAGGTGATAATAATCCCCAAATATCTACAGTAATATTTGCTATATCATGATGATAATATATCAGTTAAGAATTGTTTATTTACATGTATGTACATATATTTTTTATGAATAAAATATACAAAAATTGATTACATTTAGCGAACTTCGATTTAGACAAATTTTTTTGTTATGTAATGTATCTATGATTAAATTATTCTTATTTTTTTTTCTTTGTTTCAAAACTAAATATAATTATAAATACCAGTTATTGTATTTTATTTTTTTTATTTTAAAGAATATCAGTGTTATCTACACTTACTTCGCCTGAGCTGTAATGTAATAACTGAAACATGAAAAAAAATATAATTCTTTTCAATGATATTAAGAATAATAATATTAATAAGTATTGAATATAAAAATGATATAATTTACTTACACTCGTAGTGTCACATAAAGAAGTCAATGTATTATTACTGACGAGTGCACGATTACATGTGGCTGCTGAATTTTTCATAACTCTAACTTCTCCAAGAGAATATGAACATGAACTTGGCAAGTATAATTCTCCTTCAGAATGAGACGTTTCTGATGAAGTCTAAAATAACTCAAATCGTTATATTTTTCAATGTAAAATGAACACACGAAAGAAAATTCTTATATCACATATCTTACCGTAGCAATATGTGTAACAGGTATATTAATATTTATATCGGACGTATTACTATAAAAGTAATATAACAAAATTCATTAATAACAAATAATTTTTAAGGAATAACAATATTAATATATTACATACCTGCAATCTTCACCTTCTGATAACTTATCAATTACTTTTGTAAGTAAATGCAAATTGGAAACTACCATATTTATATCAGAGCTTTTATCATTTTTATTGGTATTATCATTTATTGTAAAATGTAATTTTGTATCATTTGAATAATTTTCTTGTTTCTGTTTAGTAGAATATTTGTCTACTTCAGACTTTGTATCGGATGCTTGTTTTTCATTTTTCTTATCAAAGTAAATATCCTTAATAATTCTATCTTCACATTCAAGAATGTCTTGTTCATGTGAAATATCATACTGAGTACTTTTTTCTAATATTTGAATTTCATTTTGATTTAATTCATTGATCGAACTTTTGGTATCTTCGATTTCCATAGTATTTAATGGACAAATTTCAAAAGATTTTTGTTTCCATTGCATAGGATTGTATGTAATATCATCGAAAGAATTTGTATTAGAGATAACGTCATCATGCACTTTGCATTCGTTATCTTGCACAAATGCTTTCACCGAACAACTTTTTTCATTTTCGTAATCATGTTTTTGTATTGATAAAAGATCCAAGATTAAATCGGATTCTCGGTTTATGGTATCAACAAAAAACTTTTGTAAAATAGTAGGAATATCATGATTATATACATTCGAAAACAGTTGTAAGTGCTTAATTAATTCTTGTACTATCAAAGGATTATATTTTACATTTGATAAACTATTAACAATCGATCGTTCAAAACTGATCTTTTTCTCGAAAGATAGATGGTCGACAAATTGATCTTGACGTTTCAAAAGACAGTTTGAAGCTTTAGGAAGAAGTAATTCCTCATTATTAAACGATGTTTGATTGGATTCGTCATTTCTTCGCAAATCTTCAAGGACATCAATATTATTAGAGTGATAATTTGTTGAGAGAGGAACACAAGCCATAACATTTTCATTATTAGAACAAATTTCTAACGTTTTCTTTTCTACGTCAGGAATATTTTCTACGTTTAATTCGATAGAACACAAATTAGATTTATCTAACGTAAAAATCTTATTAATCAATTTGTCATTTTGTTTTTGTTCCAATGAATACGTATGAGCCTTGAAAGTTTCCTCTCTTAAGTTACAGAATTTATTTGTTAATGACGAATGATCGTTTATAATACACGAATTTTTTTGTAATTTGTCTTCTTCAGATATAACAATTGCTTCGTCCGATAATGATAACGTTGATCCATCATTTTCTTGATGTTTATATACTAATTTCGAAGGATTTAATTTCATTAATTTCGTATTATCACTTTTAAGGGCTATTAAATTACAATATGTAACATCAGTATTATTAGGTAACTTAGTGTTATGAGATTGAACGGATAATTTCAATTGAAATTCTTCTAACATCTCTTCTAATTTCTTTTCACTTTTAGAAATACGTTCCATCATTTTATCATAGAGAAAGAATATATCATTGAAATTTTCGATCGAAGGTGGATTTAATTCGATCTCATTAAAAATACTATTATCTGAATCTTGCATATTGTTATCTAAAACATTTCTACTCTCATCTTTTGATTTGTACGACAAATTATTTCTTAGATTGTATTTTTGAAAAATATTTTCAAAACGTTCATCGATCTTATTATATAATTTTTTTTTTTGGTCCCTTCGTAAATCATGTTTATGAATCATTTTAAATGTTTTCTCGCAAACCGTTTTTTTATTTTTTTTTAATATCTTAATATTATCTTCCTCGATTTCTTTGATATTATCAAGCGAAGTTTCACTCAGATTTCTATCGATTCTTTGTCTATAATTATTAACATTTTCATAGCCCACGTCATCATGATCATTATTATCATCAACATCGTGAGATTTACTCGTATCTTTTATCTCATCTTCTTTTATAAATTTTTTTATATCTGTATCAACGTAAGGATTAACACTTTTAATGATAATTTCTCTATGTTCAGGTATTAGGTTTTTAATATGGTCCGAATAAGTAGAAGAGGAGCTTGGTTCACCATTCGAAAGAAAACAGTCAACACCTGTCCTTGGCAGATGTTTCGAAACGTTCTCTCCATCTTTATTCTCCTCCAGTCCACTATTTATTTCACGTTCAGACGATAGATCATTCCTCCTTTCGTCTATCAAGTCTTTAGAATAAGAATCATCCTCGTCCTTCGAAACAGATTTATATTGTGTTATTATATCTTGTTCAATTCTGTCTTGTTTTTTTTCTATTCTAAACTTTTTATTAATCGGTCGATTCTTGATTGAACTTTCATCGATTTCATCGATCGTTTCTTCCATTCTTGATTCATTAGTATTACTATCTTTCGATAATTTATCATTTATACAAGATTCGTGACGGAATTTATAAATATTAACGTTAGAATTATTATGAACGAAAGATGTATCGGGTGATATGTTAACGTAGCCCAAATTTTGTTTCATCAATTCCCTTGCGATATTTAACGGTGGGCCATTTTGAATCGTTAAAGATTTTATTTTACGTTTACTAACATCGACTCTATCATCTTTTATTATTTCATCTTTCTTCGTAATCATACATTTTGGATTATTAAATTCGACTTGTTCGTAAGGTATGCAACAATAGCGATTTCTTTGTCGATAAAGAATATCGTTGGAATATCTTTTTGCAATTCGAAATTTTGGTTCCAACAAACGTGCGATTCTTTTGTCACGTTTTTTCATGATTTTCTTTGTCAAAATTTCGTCTCTCTCCGAGTTGCTTTCGGTCTCTCCATGATCGATTTCTTTGAGTTTTGAGGACACAAGTTCGCGTATATATAGTGCTTCTTCTTTTTCATCTTCTAAAGGTGGTTCTAGGTAATCGGTATACCTTAAACAAATTAAAAAAAAGATAAAATTATAAATCGAGAAAATTGCTTAAAAAAATATAACAGGCAGATAATAAATTATTTATACGATAGATAAGATAATAATAATTATATAGTAGGATTAATAATAATATATTTATATAAATATATATTATATTACATATATATAATTATTTTTATTAGTAATATATGTATATTTAAATACAATTTTTATTGCGTATAAAAAAAAAAGAAATTAATGTAAATAGATAATAAAAATCTTATAATAATAACAACATTAATGAAAAAAGGATAAACAATAAGTTAATAAACTTGTTAAAATTCAACCAACCTTTCCTTCTTTTTAACTCTGCGTTTAGTTTCAGTTTTAGTGTATAGCCAAGTAACTTCTGTAATTTTATGTTGTACTTCTCTGAGTATTTTTTCTGCATTTTCGATTGCACTTTGTGTATCAGGAGAAAGTAATGGGCTCTCAAGATTATTCGTTTTGAATCTTTGCTTGTCCGGCTTAATACGATAATAGTATTAATAATTAGAAATAAAGAAAAAAGAAATGATAATAATCAAAAAAATGTTATTAGCTTTACATTGTAATAAAAAATTAATGAACTTTTTGTAAGAAATAAAAAAAGAAATAAAACTAAATATCGTAAGAATAATATAAACGAAAAAGAAGAATAATTTTTTATACCGATTCGATATCAAAATCGATAGTCGTAGATCTTCGATCAATTGTCTTTTCCCTTGAATTTTCAACTTCTTCTAAGATTCTTCGAGATTGCAAAGAATATACAGAGCTATCATCCATAAGACTCATTGTACTGGGATAAAAATATTGCGATTCTTTGGTAGTTTCCTGCATAACATTCTTTTTGCAATAACATTCGTTATCCAATCTTCGTTGTCTTATTTTTTTCTTTGATTGATTTGCCTCGTATCGTTGTCTCCTAAAAAATATATCATTGATATATCAAATAAATTGTACAATTGTAATTGTTTGTGTAATTTATATTTATAAAAATCGTATCACTGATATAGTAAAAATAGTAAAATTTATATAAAACTTATATTCATATAAAAAATGTATCATTGGTATATAAAACAAATATATAATAAGATTTATCTAAAATTTATATTTATATATAAAAAGAACGTATATTATAGACATATACAACAGATATTACAAATTTTATATAATAAGAAAAACATTTTTAATACATTCTTATTTACAAAATATTTATAAACATTTATTAGTCGAATTTAAAAGAAAAAAATTCGAAAATATTTCATAAACCCGATTAAATAAAAAAGAAAGATATTTTACGATCACATGGGTTATAATAATACGCTTAATAATTATTATCATAGAAATACATAAAATTACTAACATTATATCGGCGACGATAACAAGACAGTAATTTAATGTTCTTGCGGTCTTTCGAACGGAAACGGAACGTTTCGCGTCGCGGAACGATCCAGCATGTTCTGCGACGTCGCGAAACGTTCTGCACATCTGGTTTCGCACTGTAAGATTTCTATACACTCTATTATCGACCCTTAAAGGGAACGACCTGTTTAGTACGAATATTCCATGTACGTAAATGATAAGAAAAATTTTATGAATCAATAAGAAAAAGAAAAAAGAAATATATATATATAAATGATCTCAAATTTATTTCATTTGATAAAAATGACCGTCGAAAATATTTATCATTTATTTTGATATTTTCTTCAAAATAAAATTAATTTCTTATATATTATTTTCGAATTCGAATTGGATAAATTATATTTTATATAAATTATATTTTTTTTTCTTTTTTTTTCCTTTTCTTTTTCTTCCCATTCTTTTTCCTTTCGATTATCAGAATCGAAGGAAAAAATGAATTGTAAAATATCGAAATAAATTTTGCGTTTTTTTTTCGAGCAGAGAATGATGCTATTAAAGCATACGTCATTAATCTCCACGTATCTCCAAGAGGTCTCCCGGCTTTAATGCGCCATGATCAATAACAGTACGTCGAAGGTACGCACATGCACGACATGCTTTAAAGACGATGGAACATCGCGAATATGCATTGAAAGATATGTATATATCTATGTATTTATGTATAATGCATAAAATTGGAATTTCAAAAAATAAAAAATCGTAGCATAAAACTTTATTGAATTTTGATTGGTCAGTATTAACATAATCATAAAAGTCAACTAATCAAAATTCATTTTTCGATTTACATCACGAGATTTAGGATATTTTATATTTAATAATTAAATTTTTATCAATTATACATTAACATATAAATATTTTATTTAATTATTGCGAGTGAACAAAAAGAGAGAGAAAAAAGAAGTATAGGTGTATATATATATACATACATATATATATATATATATATATATATATATATATATATATATACATACACATAAAATAAAAATTGTTTGTTCTATTTAAAGAGATGCTCTTATATAAAAATATTAATTAAAAATGAAATAAATATATCGCGTGACAAGTCCGACACGAAGTTGTGATATAGAAGAACGATGACGAAATACTTAGCTCGAACTGTCGTGTGACGATACTCCTTAAGCGGTAACGATCGCGTATGTTGACCCTTAAAGGTGAAGAATCCTTTTCCTCAAGCCATGTACCATGTTCAAATTGTACAATCGAATAAAATTGCATCACAAGAATGATTTTTTCTTTTTTATTATTGATTTTTAGTCGTCAATGAGTATTAATACAAAAAAAAAGAAAAAGAAAGACACGTAACATTACGACACGTTTTTTCAAAAGCATCTATCTAGATATTTTCTTTTTATTTACGACACTGAGCATAATTTCAATTATTTTTATAATTGAATTTAATCTTTGTTGAACTATTTTTGATGACAATGAATTTTTTGTCAACGCGGATAGTAAAGAAAATGACATCGTGACGCGTTCTTTATTTTTTTTGTTTTCCTCAAAAATCCTAATATTATATATTTTTTTACGAAAAGACGAATGAAATTTTAATAACTTTTATAATCGAACGTAATCTTTATTGAATTATTTTTACTTTTAATGAATACCTTTTTTTCTTTTCCAATTAACATGAATCGTGAAAACATTGCACCGCTGTATATTTTTCGAATATACTTCACGTATTTTTTCTTTCTTCCCTATGAAACGACCAGCATAATATTTCGATCAATTTTAATTGGTATATTTGATACTTATTAGATTATTTTTAATTTTGAATGAATATTAATAACTGTACGAATGCAAAAGAAATTTCACGTGACATAATAGCGCATTTTATTATAACATATATATATATCATATTTTTGTTTCTTTTTTCGTTGAATGACGAGGATGATTTTCCTTATTGGATTATTTTTAACTTGAATGAATCTATGAACGCCGTATGATCTAAAAAAAATTGAAGATAATGAAAAATTATGGAAATTTATTGTTGAATTTTTATCGTAGTCACGTGACGATCGTCGCTCGCTTTAAATTCGGATTCGTTTGGTGGCAGACAGTTCAGACCGTCTGGGAACGACAGATCAATATGCCGGTACTGCGTTCTTTGTCCCGTAACCATCCCTTCTCTTGTCACCCCTCTACTCTTTCTTTTGCTTTCTCACTCTATCTCTCTCTCTTTTGCGCTCCCTTTCTCTCTCTCGCTCTCTCAATAATTTCTACCCTAGCTGAACATTGGCATTGATTTTCAATGTCCAGAAATTCTCGCGAACTTACGACGACGTAAGCACTGAGAAATTGATTCCGAAATATGAAAATTCGTGACGTAATACCTCATAAGACCATTCTAATCGGATTAATACCAAATGTGAAAACATCGTCCAATGAAAATTCTATTCAATTTACATATCATTTTAAATCATACATTTATATGTGTTAAAATTTCAATTTTGTAAAATTATTATTTACACTAATATCCTAAAAATAATGTAAAATTAAAATTACTCACAGCTATACCTGAAAATATTGAAAAATAAATTGATATAAAGACGTGACTATTGCTAGACATAACTATTTCAGACAATATTGAAATATAAAGAAATATAAAGAAATATAAAGAAATGATTTCAAGCAATTATTCGCTATCAATATTGTGTAGATTAAAGTAAAACAAAAAAAAAAGAGAAATGATTTATTACAATTTATTTCTGACAATATTGAGAAATCAAGTAAAACGAACGATTTACAATAACTATTTTCGACAGTATTGAAAAATCAAATAAAATGAAAATAGTAATCCCGTTTATTAAAACAGTAAATAAAACGGACGTAAATAAAAAGGTAGAGAGATAGAGAGAGATAGAGATAAATAGAGAGAGAGAGAGAGAGAGAGAGAGAGAGAGAGGAGAGAGAAATAATAATAAAAAGCACAATTAGAAAGAAATAATGAGAACTCAGAATGATTACACATCAACACATATATTTTTGCCTTTGCTTGCTGCATACATACGATAAAGAGTACAGTGTTACGCGTTTTTTTCGAGGTATGGTATATGTACTAGAAAATTTCATTATTCGCTACTACAATTGCTATTTGACGTATTGTTTTTCGACGTGTTTGCGCTTTCGTGTATCTGCGGTTAACTATACAGATATCGTATAAAAGAAGAAAGAAAAAAAGAACAAAAAAAGAAAAGAACGGAACGAGCATGATAAAAATTATTAATTAGTTAAAATATGGTGGAAACTCGCGTGAAAAAGTTCTTTCACCCTCTCGCAATATTCACATACTCACGCACGCGCATATATATATATATATATATATATATATATATATATATATAATTTTCGGTGACAATGATAATGAGGACATGTGTTTTTCGTCTCTCATGTCTCATTCAAAGTCAAAAAAAGAAAGAAAGAAATAAAAAAAAAAAAAGAGAAAAAAAATAAAATCCGTTTCGTTCTTTGAATACTGAACAGACAAATTATAAGTTAACAAACAAATAATATCATAATAATAATAATAATAATAATAATAATAATAATAATAATAATAATAATAATAATAATAACAAAAAAGAAATAAGAACGAGTAGTAAATCCGAAAAACAGAATACATATATATATATATATATATACATATATATATATGTATATATATGTATATATATACCATATATATATATATGGTACATATATAACATATCGCTGGTACCAAACATCGAAGCATTAAAAAAAATGTGAATGTCATCAACAAAAATTCGTCCTTATTGAAATTCGAATTATCAACTCGTCTTATCCAAAGAGAAAGAGAAGAAAAGAAAAAAAAAGAAAGAAGAAAAGGCTTGAAGAATGACACGAGAAGAACGAGTTGTCCGAATAATTTGTTTGTTTTTTTTACATGTAAAAATTGACAAAACAATAAGACAGTCAACTAATTAAAAAACGGTCTAACATCTTGTCACAATATATTTAAACGAATAATGTTGTACAAAAAATGGCGACAATCTAGCCAAGACATACATATATCTCATTTTCTTCGAGAGGAAGAAAACAGAAAGAAAAAAAAGAAAATGAAAAAAAATGAAAAGAAAAAGAAAGAAGAACATTCACACAAATTAAAAAAAGTTCGGTGTAATATATAAGACAAACATTGAATTTTTTCGTACAAAGGTCACACATCATTCTTCACACGCTCTTACGATTTATCTGCTCGATTTTATATATATATACACACACATATATATATATATATATATATACATATATATACATATATATATATATATATATATATATATATATATATATGTCACACTTACAATGTATTATTATAGACAATACGTAGCAAGATCTTTGCAAACTCTCTTTCTTACATTTCTCTCTCCCTCTCATTCACTCTCTCATTCAGGATATCGATCCATTTGACTCGTATAAGATTAAATAAAAAAAGAAAAAGAAATATATCACGTATGTAGGATCGCGTATTGCTATTTATCATTTTTTTCATCAATTCCTCCTCCTACTTTTTTCTCATTCTTACGTATATCTTCCTCTCTTTCTCTCTATCACTCTCTCATTATCATCCCTCCTGGACACTTCGGCGCAGAAGTCACGAGAGTCCAAGACAAGAGGAACGCTTGAAAATACATATATAACGCATATGACAAGACAATGAATGTACAAAGAGAAATAAGAATTTCTATATTCGCAAGAAACGAAACAAACAAAAAAAGAAATAATACAAAGAAAAAAGAAAAATAAAAAAAAAATGGGAAAGACTCTCTCGTCGAGACTTCGTTCCGTTCGTTGTGTCCCCTTTTTAATATCGTCAATTTGTACAATTATATACAACAACAACAAGGAGCTGCTCTTATTACATTCGGTGGTCTCTTCTCTCATTCTCATTTTTTATTTTTTTTATTTATTTATTTGTTTATTTATTTGTTTTCTTTTTATTCCTCGTGGGTATCTGCATGCTCACGGGAATCATGAAGAAGTATCATTTTCTATTTCAATCTCTCCTCCATCCCTCTGAGCCACGATGATTATCCATTCATCTACCCTCCCTCTCCCCCTTCCACTCCACTAGCATGCATCTAAACAAAAAAGTCAGCCTGCATTTTCTTTCGGATTCTTTTCTTTTCTCCCTTTTTTTCATTATTATTATCACTTCTATTTTCCTTATATCCTTCTTCCTTTTACTTTTATTTATTTATTTATTTATGTTTACTTTTATTTATTTATTTACTTATTTATTTATTTTTCTTCTCCTCTTCCTCCTCCTCCTCCTGTTTCTTTTCCTTATTCTTTTTTCTTTTTCTTTAGAGACAATTAGCGAGTGTATGGTTCCTATTTGACGGGCGTATTCTTTTCTTTTTCATCGGCAAAATGAAAAACCAAAAAGGCCCTTTTTTTACTTAAAGTCTAGGCGAGATAGAGATAAACAACTAAAGGCGAAAGTGGACGTTACAAAGTCGCGAATCGATTGACCTCAATCCGTTTAATCTGAAAAGCGAGACGGAGATAAAGAATTCATTCAATCAATCAATCAATCAATCAATCAATCAATCAATTAATTAATTAATTAATCATCGCTCGTCGATTTCTTCGGATTTTCTTTTTTCTTTTTTTTTCCCCCTTTTAATAAAAATCTGACGAACACGAATATATTTTCTTTCTTCTTTTTCTTTTTCATCATTATTTTTATTTTTCACATACAAGCAAAACGGAAAAATAAAATTAAATACGAGAAGACGATTAGGTTTCGAAAATTTCGACAAAAAATGTCATCGAAATATTATTACTTATTACTCGTTTGTTATGATAAAAAATAATCGATCAGGAAGAAAGGGATGAAAGAAAACAAAAAATATCAACGAGAAAAAAGAATAATAATAATAATAATAATAATAATAATAATAATAATAATAATAATAATAATAATAATAATAATAATAATAATAATAATAATAATAATAATAATAATAGTAATAGTAGTAGTAGTAGTAGTAGTAGTAGTAGTAGTAGTAGTAGTAGTAGTAGTAGTAGTAGTAGTAGTAGTAGTAGTAGTAGTAATAATAATAATAATAATAATAATAATAATAATAATAATAATAATAATAATAATAATAATAATAATAATAATAATAATAATAATAATAATAGTAATAATAATAATAATAATAATAATAATAATAATAATAATAATAATAATAATAATAATAATAATAATAATAATAATAATAATAATAATAATAAAAACGGAATAGAGATAGAGAGATTGATAGATAGAGAGGGAGAGAGAGAAAACAAAATAATTTAGTATAATATATCGAATGCAAACGAATGCGTTATTTTTTGTTTGTTTGTACACATAAAAACGGGTGGTACTCCTTTAGTCGTACGTGATTTGTTTTTTCTTTACTAATAACGTAGTATACATATATATACACATATATATATGCATATGTATATATATATATATACTATATGTGTATATATACATATATACACACACAACATTTACATAATATACAAGAAATCCCGCGCGCTCGTTACTCCGAAATTGTATTCAGGAGGACGTTGTTTGATTACGAGCAAAAAGTAGAAATATTATATCAAAGGAAAAAATTCGATAAATCGTTCGTGTTTTTTATTTCACGAATGAACCAACCAAAATTTCGTACGTATTTCACTTTTTTCCAACTTGGTGTGTTGTTTAAGATCAAACGCAACATACATATGTATGTATATATATATAATGTATATATATATATATATATATTTATACGATTTTTTCGTTTGTTTTTCTTTTTTTTCTGTTTTTTTTTCTTTTTTATTTTTTTTCTTAATAAAAAGTTGTATAATACTCATGCGCATCCTGTATGTGGATGTGTTCGTATGCGTGTATGCGTGTATGTGTGTTTTATGTGTATACCTTTCGTACGCGCTTCTTAGCGCGTACACAATAAAAAAGGCATTTAACACAGGAAACGACAATTAAAAAGGAAGGCGATTGTCAGCCAAAATACAAATACAATATATATGAGCAGGAATTAGCTCGCCCCTTCTCCCATCGCGCTGGGCAAACGGCACAAAATTCTTGTAGATTTTGAATGAAGAAAGACAGAGAAAAAAATAGAGAGGAAAATAGATAGATAGATAGATAGATAGATAGATAGATAGATAGATAGATAAATAGATAGATAGATAGATAGATAGATAGATAGATAGATAGATAGATAGATAGATAGAGAGAAAGAGAGAGAGAGAGAGAGAGAGAGAGAGAGAGAGAGAGAGAGAGAGAGAGAGAGAGAAAGAGATATAACTAAAAAAATTTACTTATGGCCCGAAACGCGATATTCGTTATCTCCATAATATTCATATATATACATGCTGCGTTGCACGTCTGTATGTGTATGTATGTGTATCTGTATATGTTTCATTTGTATGTGTATCTTTGTATGTGTGCAAAGAACCGGCGCCAGCGTACAATTTGCCAAAGACTTCTTCTCAAGACCAATTTCTGTAAAGACCAAACGAACAAACCTAATGAACGAACGAACGAACGAACGGACGAATGAACGAACGATCGATCGATCACAATACCTTATACAGTTGTAGAAAAAAAGAAAAAAAAAAGAGAGAGATAGATAAACAATATTGTAAACGCCAAATCGTCCACTTTCCCTGACAAACAACGTAATGCTGCTTTTCATGGGAACCCAATTCGTACAACATCGACAATGCGTCTTTGGCTCTAGTCGTTTTTTTGTTGGCTCGCATATTAAACCAACGTTTAAACACCGTTACCAAAACTATTCGGTGAACCTTCACGGTTTCACCATTAACACCCTCCTTTTTAATGGGAGGGCGAAAAATTGGAGCCACGGTCAAAATTCTCGAAACTCTCTTTAAGTTTCCCTTTCCTTCTTGACCTTAAGCCCTGAACCAGTAGTATCTTCACCAAGAATGGTTGCTATCTCTCCTTGCATAAACGCCCACGGTACTTGGCTGTTTGCCAACGGACACTTCTCTCCACTCGGACAGTAAACCTACAAATTAATAACAGAATTAATATCTATGGTAATCCAATTTGAGATCATCCCACTGATCGACGATATAATCCGAAGAAAATTTATCTCGTTCTAAATTTTTTCCACATCTTTTTACAACAAATGCATATTCAGTCAAATATCAAAACTAATAGTTTTGTAAATATTATATACAAATGAAATGTATTATTTAAAAATTTTGCGAAAAGTTCGCAAATTTATGATAATTTACAAATAATAATTTTTTTTAATGAAATAGTCAAAAACTATTATAATAGCTTTTTTTTTTTTAATGAAGTAATCATATGAAGAAAGATTACCAAAAAAAGATACCGAGACGTCTACCTTCTCAAATAATATTATAATATTAATTGATTAGAAGAAAAAGAGGAGAGAAAAAGAAACCATAGTTACCTCAGAACCAGCACCCTGTCTCTTTATGCTATCTCGACTGCAAGGGAAACAAAATTTGTGATGGGGAACGCTTGGACACTGAACAAAGTGCGTGTCTTCGAGACGTTCTTGACAAAGAGTGCATTTTAAGGTTGGTGCTGATACAGGCTCGGCACCTGCTGATTGTGCCACTGCACCTTCAGACGACGTCGTTACCGTCGTCGAAGATACGTGCCTGGAACAGCTAGATCTTCTGCCCGACGTTCCTGAGAGAAAATTGACTTTCCGTCATTCTCATCTTATTCGTCCAAGAGATAATGCATCATTATATATATATATAAAGTGTTACAATATTTTCACTAGAATTAAAAATAATTTTGTTTTACTTTATGGGATATGATTTTGAAAATGAAATGAATAAAAATTCATTCAACAATGATATAAATTTATTCGCATTGTCAAAATATTTTATTGAACCTAATAAAATTTGATAAAAAACAATTTGTAACACTTTACACATAGATAATCTTAGGATTAGCTTAGGAATTTACCTGAACCATTAGGACTGTGCTGAGAACCTCTGGAAGCACTACGTTGTTGAACGTTGGTGGCTGTAGTTGGTGGGCTTCTGCTCGTGGGACTTGGATTGTTTGGTGGCTGAGGTACGGGTTCTGGAGACGTCAGATTGTCGGCAACAGACATCAAGGCGGCCATCGGTGAAGGTCCGTTCGTCGATCCCTACAAAAGTAAACCGCGACTTTGATAAGATCAGACATATTCTTAAGAGATTTTCTTTTATCAATGTTCATACGTAAAATCATTTATTTTAAGACTTTTTACCTGATGATGATTATTTTGTGGATTATCGTTAGGACTTTCTTGCGTTGGTGGAGGTGGCGGCGGAGGACTCGTTCTAGGACGAAGAGGAGATCCTCCGCCATTTGCTGCTACGTTTGCAGGTGCCAACGGAATGGACGAGCCAACGTAAGCAACTGTAAATCATATATATATATATATATATTAAATATATATATATACTATATATATCATCTATATAATGAAGTCAAAGTAACAATGAATTAAATTGCATGCCTTCTTAATACAATTACTTAGATAACCATTTTCTTATAAAAAAAGAAAAAAGAATAATATAATAATAATAAAAAAATACAAATATAAAACAGTACAAGAACATTTAACAATACAAATCAGATAGAAATACGATTATTATTTTATCAAGCGTTACCCACTGAATCGGTGACTATTAATAAAACTAATTAATTCCTACGCGAGTTCATTTTAACGTTCACTTTCTCATAGGACTTCATCATTAAAACTTTCGATCGAATAATATCGATTTCATTGTGTGATACCCACTCGAAATACGGAACGTAGATAAATGCATACGTTAAGTAAGGTCAGCGAAACGCTAATAATTTGTTCCTATCTATTTCTTATATCTTTAACGGTAATATTAATAATATTAAAAGCGTCGTAAAAAAGAAAACAAAGAAAAGAAAAGAAGGAAGAGAAAAAGAAGAGAAAGAATATCTCAAGATTAATTTTTAAAATATTACATAGAACGCATAAAAAATCAAACAATAATAATTCAAACGAATATAATGCGAATTTGTAAAAAGGATTTGCAGTGATTTGTAAAAGTAAAAAAAGAGGAAAAGAAAAAGAAAGAAAAAAATAAAATAAGAGAAAATAAAGAAAAGAAAAAAGCAGAAAAGAAAGGAGAAAAAAAAATATATATATATATATACAAAAAATATATAGAAAAGATTTGCGGGATTAAAAACGATCATTGTGGAATAACAGGAGCGCCTCATGAAGCATAAAGAAGACGTGTGACTAGTACTTTTCCATGACGACTTCGATAGGAAGGATGGAGAAGACGTTAGGAGAAGGAGAGATCAGTAGAAAAAGAGAGAGAGAGAGAGAGAGAGAGAGTCACCCGATTCTCTCTCTCTCTCACTTTTTTTTTTACTGCCTATCAATCTATCTATCTATATCTCCCTTTACAATTCTTACGTAGAAACGAAGATTCAACCGAGTGGAAGATGCGAAAGATCAACGATGCTATTACGAGAGGAAAAGGAGGAATAGTAACAGATAAGAAAGAGATAAAGAAAGAGAGACGAAGTAAAGAGGAAAAAGCGCGTGCGTATCTCATTAAGTGTGTGTGTATAAATACATACATCGTATATATACACAACATACATAAGATCGCAGCACGCACGTAGGCGTCGAAGGCTTAGTCACGCTCGACGCGAAGAGCGTCGGTTGCGTCGCCACCGTCGTCCTCGTTCCTCTCCCTCGATTCTCTCCTCCCTTACTCCTACTCCTAGTTGCCGTTCTCGTTATCCTACTTGTCGTCGTCGTTGTCGACGTCGACGCAGTCATCGCCGGCGATATTCGAACGAATGAACGGATTATCGGTGGTGTAGTAGCGGCCTTGTTTCGAAAGTACATTCCCACCACGGGACGTACGACTGCACCTCTTCCCCCAATTCGCCCCACCTCCTTCACTCTAATCGTACGCTCCTGCTGCTCTGGCTGCTCTTGCCACGCACGCACGGACGCACGGACGCACGGACGCACGCACGCACGGACGCACGCACGCACGCACTCATGCATGCATGCATGCATGCATGCACGCACGCACGCACGCAACTGCTTACAACGTCCCAACCATGATGACGTAGAGGGCACGAGGAGCAACATCGTTAAGTGTCTCTCAACCTCTTCTCTCTTTCTCCCTAGCTCTTTTTTTATTTTTATTTTCATTTTTATTTAATATGTGTATGTGCGTATCTGTGTGTATTACGATCGATCTAATAAGCTTTTTAAAATATTAAAATGTTGAACGATTAATATATATATATATATATATTTTATTTATCTCGGATATTGGTATTAAGTATTAATTAGGCAGAAATGTTTTATTCGACTTTAAACAATGCAATATACTAATATACGTGTCTGTATTGTCAGAGAAAGAGAGAGAAAATCTTTTCGAACTTAAAGATACTCTCACGTTCCATGTTTATTTCCAGATCACGATCTTCGCCAGCTGGTGATCTATTTTAATCGATAGGACGTGTATTCATGTATGTATATATGTATATATGTATGTATGTATGTATGTATGTATGTATGTATGTGCATACGTAGATACAAATTCTATCCTTCGAACTAGAAACTATAATTTCCGAATAGTAAATAAGAATGTTTGTGGATCGAGATAAAGGCATTAACCGTTAGTTCCCTTCAAACGTGTATAATCTGTGACATTTAGAAGAAAGAAGTTAAAGGGATCAAAGTATTTTCATGCTAACACTAATGTGGGTAGTATTGTGTCACAAGGATATATATACGATTTTAAAAGGCACTAACAGAGAGAAAGGTCGATTATGAGCTATATAACGGAACTTCCTCTCCTTTACATATATTTAAAACTACATATAATATATATTCATTATAGTTACATATTATATGTAATAATCTATATCACACATAAACACACACACCGATAACTTTTTATAAGTCAAACTTTTCTAAAAGTCATAGCTCTCAAATTGTCCTTCTGATTGCCAAATGTCAAAATATCTTCCAAATAAAAAAGGAAAAAAGTAAAAATAATAATAACAATAATAATAATAATAATAATAATAATAATAAATAATAATAATAATAATAATAATTGTATTACTAATTTTCAAGAATTAATTTTGAAAAGAAAAAGAATTCTTTTCCTCTTTTCCCATTTTATTTTATTTATCTTTTTTTTTTTGTGAAAGCAGATTGCATACTAGCCGGAAGTGAGACTAAGTACAAGGTTGTTAAATTTTCGGTCCACAGGAAGGGAACGAAGCACCGTTTTTTCTTTGCTTTCGCGCGCGCGTCAATGAGTCCGAGGCTCCCTCCGCGATTACTACGGCCTGTTTCGGTTTTGTTCGGCTATACTCGGTTTGTTTCGACTCCGCTGGACGCACTACGAAACGAGCGCAAGAAAAGGAGGCCGCATTACAGTTATCCCAACTCAGGAGGAGACCGGCAAAATATCAGGGTATACGAGAGAGAGAGAGAGAGAGAGAGAGAGAGAGAGAGAGAGAGAGAGAGAGAGAGAGAGAGAGAGAGAGAGAGAGAGAGAGAGAGAGAAATGTGGAGCTGTTTCTGGCGCGTCCTCTACTACCACACAACTCTACTTACTACCCCTACACGTATTGCCGTCAAATGTACTTTCCATCATCGCTAAGCACGAAATATTGTGTTCGAAAAATGTTGACTCTGGGTGCCAAAAATGCATTTCCCCCCTCTTTCTCTATTCGATATATTATTTATCAGAATTTTATTGTTTTTCGATATTGAGAAAGATAAGAAAGAAAAAAGAAAACAAGGAAATAATTGGAAAAACTTTTTTTAACAAAACAAAAAAATTCATTTCCATACCACTGGTTAAAAAAGAGAGAGAGAGAGAGAAAAAAAAAGAAATTATTTGACATCATTAAAAATTATTATAACATTATCGTAAGACACAAGAGACAAAAACAGAGTAATCTTGAAATCCTTGATGAATTGAGCGGGCGATTACGAACTGATAAAGATAATAAAGTTGCAACCTGATAAAAGTTGATTCGATATATCGGCGTCGAAGGGTTGTCGTTTCGTTCACGCAATCTGTCGTGTGTGTGTGTGTGTGTGTGTGTGTATACATAATATATTCCGTGGCCAAAAAGATTCGTATATCGAGCGAGACACCGGTCTCATTCATTGGTTCTAAATATACATCGTGACGTCACCCTATTGGACGTCACAACATGAAGTGAGAAAGAGAGAGAAAGACAGAAAGAGAAAGAGAATACTCGGTGTATCTTTTACGGTCGTCCTATCACGTGCTCGACGTACGCCTCTTTTATACGCGTTTGGACGACTGCCGCTTATGTACAACACTACGAAGCGATGAAGACGAAACGAAGACAACTAAGACAACAATTGAAATGAAGATTGTTAAAACGTAGATGATGATGACGATGAAGAAGCAACGACAAAGGACGACGATACATGAACACGAAGATGGTTAAGAGTTCCGATGAAAGAGAGGGAAGAGGGAAATGAAATTAAAGAAGGAGTAAGGAGTAATAAATACGAAAGAAAGAGAGAGCACGCACGCACACAAGGGACTTTTAGAACGATTCCTCTGAGAATTCTCTCCTCTAGCAGCAGCAGCAGCAGCAGCAGCACACGCGTGTCTCTCGACATACTTGCGTTATATGTAGTTATTATTTCTCTCTTTCTTCTACGTAGCATATGGCCATGTCGAGAGGCCCCAGGTATATTACATACATATATACATACATATACATACACACACCATATATATATATATATATACCATAAAATTCTAAAAATAGAATCGTCGGTCTTGATAAGATTTCTATAATACGTCATTAAAGAAGCATTTGGAAGTAAGATAGCGCGACTGAGGTGGGTGGAAAGTTGGACAGGAAATTTCAAAAAGGGAGCGAGGAAGATACCAAGATGAACGAGAGAAAAAAGTAATGGTCGTAAAGTACGAACAAAAGATTGTAATAAGAAAAAGAGTAATAGTAATCGTAATAGTTGTAGTAGTGGAGTAGTAGTAATAATAGTAGTAACAATAGTAGTAATAATAGTAGATAGTATTTAGTTAGCTATCTAAGTATGGATGGGGGAAGATTGGTGAGGAGAGAGAGAGAGAGAGAGAGAGAGAGAGAGAGAGAGAGAGAGAGAGAGAGAGAGAGAGAGAGAGAGAGAGAGAGAGAGAGAGAGAGAGAGAGAGAGAGAGAGAGAGAGAGAGAGAGAGGATAGGCGCGAGGACGTTGACAGGGAGACTCACCATTGGCCTTGAACGTGGTCGCGGTTTCGAAGCTCGGCGCCCTAACAGGGTGTTTCTCCTTGTTTCTATCGTGAACGTAGCTAACGGCCAAACTGACGGCGGGCAAAGAGTCGCCCCTCGTTAGAGGCGGCCTTACCGGATGTTGATCCTCCAACGATAACCTTTTTTCCGTGTGTTCGTCCTCATCTATCGCCGATATGCCACGCTTCAATTGCGACATACCTCTGTTATGACCTAGGCTCACGTGATGGGCGACAGCGGCAAGGTGGGCGTTAGGAATTCTAACGTTGTTCCCTCTCAATCCATTACCGAGATCATGACCGTCCTCGTGTTGTCTTGATATTTGTTGTCTAGTATTACCGGAATTGAATTCCGTTATAGAGTTCCTATGATGCAACTGGGAGTAACTTGCGGCAATATTGTGATGCCTCGAGTGTGTCTGACCGGCGTTCTGTATCGATAGAACGTCCAAATTCGGCCCACCATTGTGTTCCGTATGACCGGCCGATCTGTAACCCTTAGACGCGGACGGCCTGGCATCTTGAAAACCATGAGCCTTTTTCAATTGTTTTGCCGATTCCAATACTAAATCTATTCTGTCGGCTCCCTCGTAATTAACGCATCCACGGCATACCGGCTCGGAAAAGTCCATGATCATTGCCCAGGGCATTCTGGGTAGGTCGCACAAGTAACACTGCGTTCTCTTTCCCATCATTTTGACGACTTTTCGATATAACCGGTGATATCGAAAACTCGTGCCACAACGAGCAACCGAGCAAGCGAGCGAGCGAGAGAGAGACAGACAACACACGCACACAGACACTCCTCTCCCTCCTTTTATTTTTCCTATCACTACTCACATCCACTTTTCGCTTTCCTTTTCACTCCTCCGTCTTTTTCTCTTCTCTTCTCTTTTTTCTTTATCTCTCTCTTTCTCTCGCTCCTTCCTTCCTTCTTTCTTTCTTTCTTTCTTTCTTTCTTTCTTTTTCTTTCTTTCTTTCTTTCTCTCTTTATCTCTCTCTTCCTCTGTTTCTCTGTCCTGTTATAATACAAATCTTACTAGATTTTCCTCAAGTCTTCGACGAACTCTGGTCGGATACAATTTTCTTATTTAACACGTTAAGTAAGTAACTCACATAAAACCGTATCTAGAGCATGACCCGTTCTATACGTTAGAAGGGAGCAGCGAACACGAAGAACCCTCTTTACGCGCACACTACGCACTCGCGAAAGGATTCCACCTCTGTTCGAGAAGGAACTCCCACGGAAACGTCACTTCGATCTCTCTCCCTCCCACTCCAAACGGCTCGATCTCTCTCCTCTCTCTCTCTCTCTTTTTCTCTTTCCTTTTCTCCTGGCTGCTCTCTTTGTTCTCTTCTCCTTTCGAGCGTGGATCACTAGCCGTTGTGGAGAATCGGTGGCACGAAGAACGCGACGGATACTGCCCGATTGTCGAGAGTAAGTAAGAAAAAAAATTACTATCAAAACCAGTAAAGACAGGGTGGGGGAAGTTATTTTCTTTTTTTTCTATCTCTCTTTCACGAACACAAACCGCCAAAAATTAATGGCGGAATAAGAGAGAGAGAGAGAGAGAGAGAGAGAGAGAGAGAGAGAGAGAGGAAATAATGACGACGATGACGATGACGAACTCGCGAAGCAGAAGAAAAAGTGATCTTTCACTAGGGAAAAAAGAGAAAAAACAAACAAAAAAAAAATAGCAAAAGGAACGTGCGAAGAGGAGGGAAGAAAGAACAATGAAAACACAGACCAACGGAGAGCAGCAATACGTGGTTATAACACGAGTTTGCGAACAGAGCGACCGAGCGAGCGCGCGCGCGCGGGCGCGGGCGGATAGTACGTGCGTAGACCGCGTCGCACACCGATTGCTGTGTTGCCTAGTGCTTCTGTATACTTGGCACTACTACTACTACTACTCCTACTGATCTGGTGGTGTAGTAGTGGTACTCCTAGTGCTTCTGCTTCTGCCGCTGGTGCTACTACACGCCGACAACGACGACGAGACGAACGGAGACGAACGCTCGAGAATGCGGCGGTAAAGCGGAGCTACGGGTGTCGCTTCCTCCGAACAATCCCCGCTCCCTTCGTCACCCCTACCACCACGCGTCGCCGACGCTGTCGTGCGCTGCGCACGCTCTCTGTCTTCCTCTTCTCCTACTCCTCACTACTGCCACTGTCACCTCCCCCACTACCACCGCTGCCGCCGGCGCACAGTTACCGCCGTCGCCGTCGTCGTCGCCACTACTATCCTCTTCTTTCGCTCACTCGACGCGCGCAGCTACACGAGAGAGTGAGTCCGTTTGCGAATCGCGCTAGCGATTCTTTTCACCGTTTCTAACCCCTGCTCGCCTCATCCCCTCCCCTTCCTCACTCCACCAGTCTTCTCTTTTCTTCTCTGCTCTCCTCAGTTCGTTCCCTTGAGCATGCGCGCGGCTCCCCTCTTCTCCTTGTTAAACTCGTGGAACGTTCGCGCTTAACCGGCGACCCACCTCGTCGGACCGGTCCACGACTCGACGACGACGACACGACGACGCAACGAAACGAGACGAGACGGACGCGATGAGACACGACACGACGCAAAACGCGACGCTACGCGAGTACGACGCGCTCTCCGCCAATCGGGCGCTATGGCGTCACATTCTGTGACGTCATAATCGCAAAGAGGCGCAGGCGCGCCAGCAAGCGCCCTAGGCTGACACGTAGCCGGCACCACACACGACCGGGATACGAAGGATGCGATGCGATGCGATGCGATGCTATGCTATGCTATGCTATGCTATGCTATGCTATGCTATGCTATGCTATGCTATGCTATGCTATGCTATGCTATGCTATGCTATGCTATGCTATGCTATGCTATGCTATGCTATGCTATGCTATGCTATGCTATGCTATGCTATGCTATGCTATACTATGCTATGCTATGCTATGCTATGCTATGCTATGCTATGCTATGCTATGCTATGCTATGCTATGCTATGCTATGCTATGCTATGCTATGCTATGCTATGCTATGCTATGCTATGCTATGCTATGCTATGCTATGCTATGCTTATTGCTGCTGTTGATAATGTAGAGAGAAAGAGATACAGAGAGATAAAAAGAGGGGTTACAAGAAACGACGCTATATACAATAATGCGCATGCGCATTTCCTCACCAGACTTCTTTTCGAGAGAAGAGGTCTTTTACACGCTCGAGAAAAACTTCTAAAATCCATCGATTATTGCTTTTTCCTTTGAGTCTTTGACGACTTTCTCTTTCTCTCTCTCTCTCTCTTTCTCTCTCTCTGCTTCATTTATTCTTTTGAATTGTAATAAATAAATTTGTAAATATATATAATATTCTGTTAACTTGTAAAACGTAATATACGTTGATTCATCCAGCTAATAGACACGAACGAACGAAACTTTATATATTTATTTTTCCTTGAGATAATCTCTCATTCTTATTCTCTTTCTCTTTTTCTCTGTTTTAAACAACACTGATTAGTTTCATCATTCCGATTACATTCACGAGTGGCGCGATCGTTTATTTGCTTTTTTTTTCCTTCGTCGATAAGAAGAACGGGATAGATAACGATCAATGGAGATTGGAACTCCGTTGTAATAGAATGCATTCATCAGACCACGCGTTATCATTTTCTATGCTATTGCAAACCTTATGAGTTGAGAATTCTCAAAATTATGCAATTGCGCATTTTTTTTTTTTGTCACAATACACACACATATATACATATATATATATACATATATATGTACATATCATATATATCATATATATCATACAAATAATATATACATATACAAATTGAATGTCTCTCTCTCTCTCTTTCTTTCTCTCTCTCTCTCTCTCTCTCTCTCTCTCTCTCTCTCTCAAGTATATAAAAGATCCTTTCCGGAAGGAATATTCCACGAAATATGTATAAATGTCCGTCATCGGTTCGTTTTGAATGACATCACCCTCTGTATGTGACATCATAACGTAGAACAAGTTAGCAATATATGAAAATTTCTTCGTCGAAGACGTGCTATTGCTATTACCGCCGCTCTCTCTCGTTCGCAGCGATACGGTATCGCGCGTAAGGAAGAAACTTTGCTGGCAGCTGTATACTGTTTAGAATCGAAGAGAAGAAAAAGAAGTGGAAGAGGAGAAGGAGAAGGAGAAGGAGAAGGAAGAGGAGAAGGAGGCCGATAATATCCCTCTCGAACGCCTCTCTTCCTGTCCCCCTCTGACCCTTCTCTCGAACCATTGCTGCTACCTCATCCCTCCCCCTACCTCTTTCTTACTCGTTTCGTGACGACGTAAATAAACGAAGGATCGTTCGACGTCGACATGTGTTTTTATCCTCTCGTGCCTTACACACACGCACATATTAACACAGAGAACGACATACGTATATGTATGTACACGCGGTTTTATTTATCATAATATTAGAGCTGCTAAAAGCGAAGATCGCAACTAAAGAAAGGAGAGGAAGAGAGAGAGAGAGAGAAAGAGAAAGAGAGATCTAGGGAGCTACTACTCGCGCTTCTTACATAGTCCATTTTCATGGTTATCGCAAGAGTTAGCAAGAAAGAGTATAACTTAATCGCACAGGGACGCTTATCTTCAGAAGACTCGAAACGAGTTGTGATAAACGAGAGAGGCCGAAGGCTGAATCAACGTCGAAATCGCGTTTCGAACCGTATAAAAGCCATACGTACTTATGTATATACATATACATATACACAAATACACACGGTTGCCCGTCGAACCGATCGATAATTTTGGTTTGACCTCTGGATAACTCGAGCACGTGCGAGATATTGGATTCGCTTTGAGAGGAGGAAACAACAGTGGCAGAACCGATTTTAAACGCGAATCAACGTGCCAACACAATTTTCTTGCCTTTTCTCTATCGAGAGAGAAAAAGAGAGAGAGATTCCTGATAGTCTCTA
>NC_140811.1:11997500-12082500 GCF_050613455.1 Vespa mandarinia | reverse complement strand
CATGTAACAACACATCTTAGGCACGTTTTTCCTGCGCACAGTGAGAAATTGCACAGGGACTCGACGATCATCCAGACGATACGTTGGGAATAACTTTGTAAACTTTTTCCGGTCCAGTTAATTTTAATTGGTTATATTCAATGATATAAAATAATAAAGCATGGGTTATCGAATATATATATGTATATATATATATATATATATTCGATATCTTTGATATAACTTGTATACTTTTATACGCCAATATATGCCGTAATCTTGATTATTGCCAACTGTATTTTGCGATCGTAATATTGATTAAAGAAAGAGGTGTATTTATATGAATATTTTTTTTTTATATTTACCACATCGCAGTAATAATATCAAAAAGAAGCAACGTCAGTAGAATTGATTGAAATTGGATTTTAATAGACGATGATTGGATTTTAATGGACAATTTTAATAAGAGGTTAAAAATAAAAATGTTTTAACAAAATTTTCTACTGTATCGTAACATAGTCTTCTAAGAGGAGACATCGAAGGTTTTCTTTGTTCTTAAGCACAGTGGGCGATATTAAAGGAAGAAGCACCTGACGAAACCAGCCGGGTTGTCGAGCAGACGGCCAGGCATAGGTAGGCTAGCTGGCAGGCAGGCAGCTCGTGTACGTAACGACGTACCTGCGGCAGGTGAATCGAGTCAGGTGCCTCAACAGATGGGTGCCTTTACTCAAGGAAGCGTTATAAAAGCGGTCTATATCATAAATGTGGGTTAGTAGCGATGACTAATCCTCTCAATGATAGTGAAATATTTTATCGTTTTTCTTTTCCTTGTGTGCGCTCGTGCGCGCGCGTGTATGGGTATTTTTGTGCGTAATACGCGCGTTTTATATAAAAAAAACTTAAGTCATGTATAAATATAACGCAATAAATATAGTACATACAGTAAAAATACAATATATATAAAGTACATATGTATATGTATACACATTGTACTTTGTACGTATATGTATATGTATAAATAAATAAATAAATAAATAAATAAATAAATAAATAAATATATATATCCTTTGAATTACGCCCACTTTTTCGACAAATCAATTTTATAAGAATTCATTGAATATTCACATATTCGAATATCGGAGCATATTCGATTTTAATAATAAATGAAGTTCGAGGAATGATGAAAGAATCATGAGTCTAAAGCATGAACGACCGATAATAAAATCGTATATTTGAAATTATTCCGTTGTCTTTAAAGGTGTTTACCAAACGCGAATAATATATATTCATTCTTCTAATTCTTTTATTTCTTAAGTCTGTTTTCCTTTCCTTTTCTGTTTTGTTATTGTTTTTCTTTTTTCCTTTTCACAAAGAGAAAGAGAGAAAGAGAGAGAGAGAGAGAGAGAGAGAGAGAGAGAGAGAGAGAAAGAGAGAGAGAAAGAGAGAGATAGAGAGAGAGAGACACGTGGTACTAGAACACATGTATGCACTAGACTGAATGCATCATGAGTTATGAGTACAAACAAGTATTTGCAGTCACGTGTTAGGAATGGGATAATGAAAACGTGACGCGATTATGCATTCTTCCTGTGCTGTCATTTCTCACTTGCTGGATGAGTGGCTCTCTCTTACTCCCCCCTTCTCTCACATATAGCGAAACAAAGGTACCGGTCTTTGGGTCCGTCCGTTCGTCTGTCCGTCCATCCGTCTGCCCGTCCGTCTGCCGTTAATCGCGCGTTTATTTGCGACGTTATACAACTTCTTTTGTTTTTGTTTTTTTCCTTTTACGAAATATATAATAACAGTTACAGATGGACAGAAATAAATAAATAGATAGATAGATAGATAGATAGATAGATAGATAGATAGATAGATAGATAGATAGATAGATAGATAGATAGATAGATAGATAGATAGATAGATAGATAGATAGAGAGAGAGAGAGAGATGACCAATCATTTGCAAAAGGTTTCTATTTTTAACCTGACTTTTTTCATGTTTTGCTGACACCTTTTCATGTATCAGAAAAAGTTAACGGTAAGAAGAAACGTCACCCAGGAATTAGAATCTCTAAAGTACTGTACTCTCTCTTTCTCTCTGCCCGTCTGTCTCCCTACCTTTTTTCTTTTTGTACACATTAAAGAAGAGTACATTTCTCGTAGTACTCTTCGCAACGATGCTATTTGCGAAATCATTTCGTTCGTACTCTTTCTTTCTTCCCACATCGAGCGAAGCAAGGCTGCGGATTCAAGGTCAACTTCTTCTTCTTTCTTTTCTTTTGCATCTTTTGTAAAAGGTGAATCGTCATCGTCATCGTCATCGTCATCGTCATCGTCATCGTCGTTGTAGTTGTTGTCGTTGTCGTTGTCGTTGTCGTTGTCGTTGTCGTTGTCGTTGTCGTTGTCGTTGTCGTTGTTGTCGTTGTCGTTGTCGTTGTCGTTGTCGTTGTCGTTGTCGTTGTCGTGTCGTTGTCGTTGTTGTCGTTGTTGTCATTGTTGTTGTCGTCGTTGTTGTCTTTGTTGTCGTTGTTGTCGTCGTTGTCATCGTCATCTTTTGTACGTTTTTAAATGCGTATATTTTTTTATGCGCGCCATATTGTTTTTTACGTTACCTTTTAAAAATGAAGTACCATGAAACGTATTTATTTAGTAATTGCGTTTCGATTCTTTATAATTCGTTCGCGAAAATAAAGGCAACAATTATAAAAATCCGAATCCATTACAGTAAAAATGGAAGTAAGGGGAGATGAGATTAAGATGGAATTGGAGTTGGGGGTGATGATAGATGGGAGTTACGATAAAGAGGTAAGAGAACTTGGAAACGCACGGTTATACGTATTATCATCGACAGATGCGGCCATAAGCTGAAATGTTATTTACCAATGCAGCTGATAGAATATCGCACGTATATTACGTCGATATGGTTTATATACACCATTCCTCCTTCCAGTATGTGTCCATCCATATATTTTATCGGCTTTGACGGGGTGACAGAGGCCAATGTGAATATTTTGTGAGTGAAATCGTAACTTTTGCTCTCCGTCCTATAAATATTTATGTCATCTCGTAAAAGATCACACGACATTTCTCCATCGTATCGGACCAAAAACATTTTCTTTCTGTTTCTTTTTTGTGTTCTTCTCTTTATTTTTTTTTCTATTCTTTATACTTTTATCTTCGAAAATTTTTCCATTATTATTTATTACATATTATTATTATTATTATTCATTAATTCAATTAATTCGTCTATTATTATTCGTTATACATTATTATAATTATTATTATTATTATTATTATTCATTAATTCAATTAATTCGTCTATTATTATTCGTTATATATTATTATTATTCATTAATTTGATTAATTCGTCCATTATTATTCGATACACACACACACACACACATATTCCAAGATGGATTTTTTAATAACAAAGAAAGAAAAAAACAAATAAACAACAAACATGTTGATTTTTTGCAAGACATTTTTACAAATATAACAAAATTTACATATATATAAATATAACGTTACATATAATATATATATATATATATATATATATATATATACACATAGATAACGTTATCAATAATATGATAATCGCAAAGGCGAAGCACATTTCGTTGCTTCTTATCTTATTGTGTCAGTTGCAAAGAATTCTTTCGTAAAGTGATTAAAAAAGATAGAAAAAAAACAGATACTTAGCAAACGAATTCATAATTTATACTCTTACATATTAAAATATTACGTAATATTTTAATATAAATAATTTTCCAAGTAAATATACATTAGAAATAAATATAAAAAATAAGTACTTATTTTTGACTTTTACGTTGACTATACATACATATATGTAGATATATCCATACATAGAGATATCTCTTTTCTAACCTATAAGACGAAGATATAAATATTAATCTTTCGATGTCCCTTCTCCCGATCCCGAATCTTCCCCCGTTAAATACATATAATGAAGAAAACATGAAAAGTACATATATATATATATATATATATATATATATATATATATATGTACACATATGTAAATAAGTAAATACTTCTTGTTCATTCGATACATAACGTTTAAATACATATATATATATATATGGGAAAAAAAGAAGAACGTTTGTATTGATCGAGTTTGCTTCCTTAGGAGTGAGAAAAGGAGCAAGAAAGAAAGAAAGAAAGAGAAAGAGAGAGAAATACAACGAAAGATAGTGAGAGTGAGTGAGCGAACGAGCAAACGAACGAGTGATAGAGAGCGAAAAAGAGTCACGTTGTCTTTGCGTGTCGATAGCGATAATTTTCCCCTCAATCATCGTCGGGAATGAAGACTCAGGAGAGTAAGACCGGGAATGAAGCGACGTCGAGAACGTAACGCGGTGTGGAAAGTGGTCGAGAGGGCGGGTGTGGGGGTAGGGGTCGGAGGCAAGAAGATGGGCAAAGGATACGGTAGAAGGGGAAAGACACTGACGTACCGTTCTACTCTTTCAGATAAGACTCTTTTATCGCGTATCTTGTGATACGAACAAGTATACAACTTGTCTTCTACAAAGATTAAAAATACTGAAAATTTTCTATGGTCTCTCTCGCTCTCTCTCTCTCTCTCTCTCTCTCTCTCTCTCTTTCTCTCTTTCTCTCTTTAAACGATTTTTATTTTTTTCCGAAGTTAATGTTTGATTAATATACGTTATACATATATATATACTTGTTATACTATATTTTTAATAATATATATATTATAATATAATTATATTAATAGATAGTTATAATAAGTATTAGTATTAATAAATAGTTTTAATATACTTATGCTATAGTATAATATTATATTATAGATATACATATATAAAGAGTAGGCCAATATTTCATAGGTTTCTAATAAATAAAGGTTTGTAAATTAAATAAAGAATTAGCCTAAAAAGTCTAGTAATATCGAGTAATTGATTTTGAAAAACCACTCAAGAAAATTTGATATTTGTACTATATATATATAGTATATATATAGTACCATTTTGTACTATATATATAGTATATTCGACCCATTTTATACTACATATATATATGCATACACACAGACTCTATACTATAACGTAGTATAAGGATATAGCATAAATCTCATATTATATCATTTGCAATGTATGCGCTTATATAGATAACAAAAATCAAGAAAGAAAAAAGAAAAAAAGAAAGATCGAGATTGTAGAAATTTTAGTTGAAAAAAAAAAAATAAATAAAAATTAAAATAAAAAATAAAAAGAAAGAAAAAAGTATATCTTTTGTTTTTGAATTGGCAAAATCAGAGATAGAAAGTCTCTGTGTTATCGTAGAAAATTTAACAGTCGGTGGAGTGGAGTGGAGTGGAGTACAGTGGAATGAAGTGGAGTGGAAGGAAGGCAAGGCGCCTTTCTCAAAAGACCCATCGATGGCGATGCACGTCACGTAAGCCCCGTAGTTCCGAGGGCGCCCGAGCACGCCGTGGAATACTGGAATACTAGCGGTGAGAGAATGTGCAGCGAATGCTTCGACGTGAATGAGAACGACGGTATACATCTCACGTTTCTACTACGCGCTACCGTAATGCGTCTTTATCGCTACGTGTACACATATATGTTGCACGTTATCTCTGTGTGTGTGTATGTACGTGTCCGTGTATGCTCTGCAGAAGCGCGAGCTTGGGCTGCGACGTAAGCTTTTCATGGAAAGCGCAAACAAATGAGAAATTACGTGGATATCTTTTTTTTCTTGTACTTATTATTGTTATTATTATTAATTTTTTTTTATTTTTTTATTACTTTTCCTTTTTTCTTTTTTCTTTTTTCTTTTCCTTTTCGATTTTCAAACGTTAATTTTTCTTCAGGCGCGCGCGCGCACGCGTATGTATGATGTATGTACATTAGAGGTTATGTTAAATATCATCGATCATTCGTCATCTTTCAAAATAAAAATGCATAGTGCATATGTACATACGTATATGAATAGATATAAATGTGAATTATTTTTACTTTGACGCTGATGTCACATAATTTTTTGTAATTTCTAATCGCAACTTACGTTTAGCTTAAAGAAGAATATGTATTTGAAAATTCAGAGCTATTACTTTCTCGAGCCTTTTCACTTTGCAGACACATTTTACGGAAACAGAATTGCTCGTCGGCGCTGCCGCCACCGCCACCACCGCCACCGCCGCCTCCGCCTCCGCCGCTGAGTGTAACTCTTGAATATCGAGAACGCACGGGTTCGCGTTACGTGGCTCGCATTTGTAGACTCCAGTGCGCAGACAGAATTCGAGATTGCCATGTATCCAAGAGGCACCTTTTAATTATTCCTATATTTCTATCTATTCAATTTCCTCTTATTGACTTAATACTCCCAGAAATATTTATTTATTTATTTAATTAAAAATTAGACACATTATATATATTTATATAATTTCTTTGAAATTATTTATCATACTCGGAATTTATTTTTTCGAATAACAAAACGAAGAAAAGGTTTTCGAAAATTCGGTAGATAAAAATTGGAAAAAATATCGCGATAAACTTACTTATCGTAATTTCACTTATAGTAATTTATCCAACAAATGAAGTAAAATGAGAAGAAATAATGAAGAGAAAAAAAAGATTGCCTCCTGTGAGGTTTGAACTCACGACCCCTGGTTTACGAGACCAGTGCTCTGCCACTGAGCTAAAGAGGCTGACGATTTCCTTTGTTAATTCAAAATTGATCAGGGTTGCGTCGAATATTTCCATTATTATATAGAATATATTATTTTTACTAATACATAACGCCTATATTTGTCATCATAGTATTATAAAATAATGATATTTTATTTTTATCAGACGATTGAAATACAATTTTTACGACGATGCCATTAAACATGTTTATTTCTTAGACATGTATATTAGTTAATAATTAATTCGATCAATCACCCGATTCGAATGATATAATAAGTATAATGATAGAATAGTATAATTAGTTCGATTGGACTGAAAAAAAAGAACGAATGGTTTTTCAATTTTTTCCCCTTTTTTCCTTTCAATTTTGTTTCGTTCTTTAGAACTCATTCGAACTTATGTTCTTAAAAATAATTCTGTCATGGCAATTTTAGATTTCTTAAGAAATAGTACGTGACGTAAAGCAGATGTCAGTCATCGTGCTTCCTGTTTTACTTGACGATCACAATAAAACCCTACTTTTGAGTTCTCTTTACGATAAAAAAAGGGGCAAGGGGTCACACGCAAATCTCTTCTCTTTCTCTGTGACTACGAAAAAGGGAAAGGGACAGATGTTTTGTACCGTCTTAAAGATTTTGGAGGGATCCCTTTTCAGTTCTGAGCTCCGTGCTCTTTGAGACGCAATAAAGGATCCAACGGAACGTATTCTCTCTTTCTCTTCCTCTCTCTCTCTCTCTTTTTCTACTGGGACTATTGTACGATTAAGCAGATGTTATACTATGAATGCGCAATGTATAACGTGCAACTCGAACAAAGGAATCGATTTACCTAGGGTTTCACATAGATTTTTGCATTTTCCTCTACTTTGCCTTTCTTGCTATAGATATATATATGTATGTGTATGTATATATATATATGCACGTAATATTAAGAAAACTACTATAATCTCTCACATTCCTAAATTTGAAATGTATATAATCTTATGTCATATTTCATTTGATAGACCTCATTATTTTGCCAAGCCAAATTAGATAAAATATATACGTATTAAGTAGACATGTATATATGTATATATGTATATACACCATATCATTCGGATCATCAAATATCATGTTATTTAATTCTGCTCCTCTTACTTTTCACCAAACCTAACAATCTATTGCCTTTTTAAAAATCTCGTCTACGTAATATTACATGTATAAACAACGATGTAGTAAGTGCTAAAAAATATCAAGAAATTATAACGAAAGAAGAAAACATTGACAATATATTTGAACGTAATTAAAATTTCGCGCTTCGTCATTTCTTATATCTACTTTATCGACAGTATTCAACCAATTCAAAAGCTTCGGTTTCGTGACGTGATATGATAATAGAAAAAGAAACGAAAGAAAAATAAAGTCAAACAAAAACAACAAAAACAACAAAAATAACAACATAACAAAAGGAATGGAAGAATGCACGTAAGCGCAAGCACGTTCGAGAAGTTTCCCGTTGGATAAAAGCGGACTGACTCGGCACCCCAATGTTCCTCGGGCTCTCCCCGATTGTTTTCCGTCTATCATACATACATACATGGATATATATACATACATACATACATATACATCCGTACAAGCATACATGCATATATCTAACACATACAATATCCATACATCATCCATGCATACACCGCATACACACCATACATGCATACACATACCACACATATATATACATACGTACATATATGTACATGTACACATATACGTAGATAGATCGTAGGAAGACAAAAAGAATAAGGAGAAGAAGAAAAAGAAGACAAACGATCTCCGTTCCGTACCCTTGAACCTAGAAAAGAGAGGAACGTTGTACAGCGTTGCCGTCTCGCAATAAGACGGCATCGCGTCGCATCGTGTCGCATGTCTCTACACCCTTTCGCGTCCCGTCGTGTCGCGTCGCGTTATGTCGCGTCGTGTCGTATCTCCTCGTATCGCGCGACTGTCTTTCGATCGGGCGTAGCCGGTTACTCTCGGCGCTTCACGCTTTCTTCGCAAAGAGAAGGAATTCCTTCGTCGTCGACGGTTGACTGGCGCGACGTCTGAGTCCACTGACGTCAGCGTTACGCGACAGGGACGACGGGGAACGGGATGATTATTATGTAAAAAAAATCAAACAGAAGAAACAATCGTTTACTCTTTTCGAATGAGCACGTTCTTTCTCGTTCTTCCCTCTTTATTTTGCTTTAATTTCTTTCGCCATTTCTTTCGCAAACGTTCAATTTTTTTGACGGGACGATCGATCGACATAACTTTTATATCATTGTTATAAAATATTTCTAAAGGTATAATTAAAAAAAAAAAGAGAAGAAAAATTAAAAAAAAAATATGAATAAAATGCATTCGTTATTATTCGATGTAAATCTATCTATATAAGAAGAAAAACAAATGTTACAAGCTCTCTTTGATGCACGTGACAAATTTTCGTCTGATTGACGAAGAGAACGTTGACCTTGGTCAAGCAGCCATTACGCGAGCAGCCGTCGGTACTGCGTGTTTCTTCGCAAAACTTACGTTTCCGCCGACGTTGCCGACGCAGAAAGTGACGTCACGTGCGCGCACGGCAGTTGCGTTTACTTGCCGTGTAATATTATGCGAAAACATGGACAACGCGAGACGACGAGGACGATGAAACGTGCACGGTTATGCGATTATTATATCGGTGAACGTGATGACGATGCTTATGGTATCATTTTCAGCGTTGTCGGGAATTTTTTTTTCTTTCCTTTTATTTTTATTCGTTCCCTCTCTCTTTTTCTCTCTCTCTCTTTCTCTCTCTTTTTTTATCTCTAATGACTTCTATTTTAAACGTTATTACGGCGATTTTAGCGCCATCAATGAGTACTTTTCAAATTATACCGATTGTATGCGATAAACGTATCGTTTCGTGTAATAATTAATACTACTGTGAGATAATTTCATGAATGTTTATTATCTCCATCGTATTATATATATATATATATATATATATATATATATAAATTAATGAAAATTATATACACACATATGGAACACTAAAAAAAAAACATTGTTTAAAAATACATAAAAGACAAACATATACATATCTACTCCTTGACTTCTATGTCTCTCTCTTTCTCTCTCTACCTATCTATCTCTATCTCTATCTCTCGTTCACACGCTCATGTGCCATTTACGAGGCAAACCGGTTTATATACTTTTTGCGAACTCCGGCTTCGCGAGAATGTTGATTTTTGCGACATATACCGCTGAGAACCTAACCTACATCGTTACTCGAGTGAGTTGGATGTGGTGCTTGGCGTTTCGATGCCCTGCAGACCTTGAACATGCTGAAGGCTTCTTATACGTTTATCATGCTCGAGATCGTCATCGATCAAGTGCACTCTCACACAAAAATATGTTTGTACGTATGCTTGTTTTTCTTTTCCTTTTCTTTCTTTATTTTTAACTAGAGCATATTTATAAAAGTATCAACAAATTCAAACGATATAATACATGAATTAGCACTCGTGATAGAGAATGCAACACGTGCCGATCTCATGAATGTGTGTGTGTGTGTGTGTATGTGTGTATAGAGAGGGGGGAATGAAAGGAAGAGGGGTGGGAGGTGTGGAAGTAGAAGAGAGGTCGTCTGATAAGAGGAACCGATATGAAATTTAGTCACGACAGGAACGAGAGTCGAATCGAACAATGCCAGCAGGAGGATTAATTTTTATTCAAGGCGCATATACATCGCCGAAAATATTTTTACGTATCTCTATGTAATGCGTACGGCATACACATGTGGCCCATTAGCAGGTTAGGGCGACTATTGTTCTCTCACTAACCTACAACACTTCATAGCTCATTGTCATGCTTTATTCGTTATGTTCCTCCAACGAAGGTGAGAGCTTTTGATAGCTACAAAGAAAAAAAAATTTACTTAGCCTCTAAATTTTTATATACGTAACTTGTACGTATCAAGGATAAACATCGAATAAAATTAAAATATAATGAGAATAAAATTGATTTTAGACATTTTGTAATATTTTTTCTTTTTCTCTTTTTTTTTCTTTTTTTCTTTTTTTTGTCGATTAAAATTTTTAGATTAGAAATCGATAAATATTCGCGATTAAATAAAAAGAAATATAAGTATATGTGTTAAGTACCGAGGATTTGAAGATTGTAGATGCACGCCTGGAACGCGACACGAAATTATGTATCCGTATATGTGGCACTTGGAAACCGGTTCGACAAAACTTTCGAAAATTCCGGAATGACGTAGTAATTCTCTCTCTCTCTCTCTCTCTTTCTCTCTCTCTCTCCCTCTCCCTCTCTCTCTCGCACGTTTTATACCTAACCCAACGAAGACGAACGGGACGGTCGTATTTCTTTCTTAATCGCTTTTTTATCTCGTATAAGTTTGATCGATTTTTTTTCCTCGAAAGTTAGATCATACCATCCTATCGATTAATTTGTCCTATTCGATCAAAATTTGATTATTATAAAAAAAAAGTATATTAGATACTTCATTTGATTCTTAATATATTTTTTATACTTACCTCAATTTATCTTGAAGAAAATAACTACACTGTAAATGCGCCATTAATCCGCTATAAGTGCACTATAAATGCACTATGATGTTATCACATCAGGTTCGAACTTTGTCATGATAAATCGTTTCCCGAATAAATTATCATTATTACACTATATAGTTATTATCATCAGAGGTATTATTAGCACGCATAATGTATGAATAGGTTATATGTATATATGTCGGTGCATTTTATAATAAAAAAAAAGTATCAAGAATCATATTAATGGAACTTTCACTTTTCGAGACATCGTTTGCATCGTTCGTTCTTCAAAAAAGAATAATCGATATTTTTCGAAAATATATCATCAACAAAATCGATATGATAAAAATTATTTTTGATATTTGCACTAAATTTTGTGTTATAATGCAAATATGTCTCTGTAAATTGATACGTATTAAAAGTGCAACGAACGTGGCGATACTTCTTAAGACATGTGTGTGCATAATAATCGGCTTTATATAGATCAATGCTATTTGTGTAATCTATTATCCTACGTAGTATAAATTACAATACGAATTATTTCTCTAGATAGAAAAAAAATGTCACAACTTTGAAATAAAAATAAACAGCAAAAAAAAGAACAAAAAGGAAAATATTCAAATATTTTCTATTCAAAAGTGCTCCGAATGCGGTTATATTTCTTGCTGTATATACATTATATTACTCTATATATATTACTCTCTCTCTCTCTCTCTCTCTCTCTCTCTCTCTCTTTATATATATATATAAATTTATATATATATATATCTTACTCTATATATATATATAGAGTAATAAGCTTAATGTTGCTTGTGTAATCATATTTTATCGCACACATTATAAATTATTATAAGAATTATCTTTCTCGGTAAAAAAAGACGATACAAACTTTGAAGAAAACAAACAAGAAAAAAAGAACAGAAAAAAATCAAATATTTTCTATTCAGAAGTATCACGAATGCGGCCATACTTCTAATATATATATATATTAATCAACTTAATGTTACTTGTGTAATCGTATTTTATTATATGCATTATTATCTTTCTTCGTAGAAAAAAAAAGATGATACAAACTTTGGAATAATAGTAAAAAAAAAAAGGAAAAAAGAAAGAGAAAAACAAGCAAAAATAAACAAATATTTTCTACTTACATTACTTCGTCGTTTGAGTAAATATTTTCATTCTGCGATTCAGGCAATTCATTTCTCTGGTTGCTCGTAGTATAAACGTCCGTATCGTTAAACTCTTTATGATTCCTCCAATCTTGAATTTCCTTACGTAGAGTCGTGATAGGATCGGTTTGTTCCTCGTAACTTTCGCTGTTCGTGGATTCAACGTAGATTTTATTTTCTCTTTTTTTCATCATTTCAAATTTTTTGAGAGAAGACATTTTCAAATTTTTTCTTGATCTTTTTTTTGTTCTCTTTTTTCCGTAATAAGATTGCACTTTTCAAACTTCTTCTGAGATGACGATTAACACTTTCGATTAATTTCACTGAAAAATATTTAAACATACGTCGTTTCACTTAGAATATAGACATTTAAAATTTATTGGTTAAAAAAAATTGAAGAAGATCGATATTATTTTTAAATGAATTAAAAAAAAAGATTTAGTCAATGCAGGTCGTTATAAGTTAAGAAAGTTAGAAACTGTGGCGGATTGATAATTCCTACTTTATCGACGCGTTAAGAAGAGGGCGCGACGAGTCATCATAAATAAAAGAAATGAAAGAAACAAAAAAATATATTTCCAATAGACGCCTAGATAAAACCGAGCCACGTTTTGTTTACAATCTTGTTAAGTTTATATATTTTTAATAAAAGTTAAATCTTTCATCTTGTATAAATAAAGCCTATAATTTGTTTAGTCAAGACCCATACATAAATATCGTTCGTGGCGCCAATGGCACCAATTCTACAATAAATGTAGAAATCGAGTGGTAAAACACTTTTTGGTGGCGTCATCTGGCGTTGTAATAAGTTTCCAATTAAAAACGCGCGTGTTCATTATTCGTTCGTCACAATAGTTTGACAAAAATATTAACAATATTCTATTAAACAAATTACATGATTTAATTATAATTTCGTCAATATAAATAAAAAGTACGAATAAAGAATTTAAATATCTAACTGACATTTTCGTCTTAATTTGTAACGGTTGTAACGGTTGAATAATCGGGTTTCGAAAGGGAACATTCGTTCATCACCTGTTCTTAATACGTTTCTGTTGTTAAAGCAATTTATCGTAGATATATGCTTTAGAAAAACACAAAAAAAAGATATATGTATATATGAATTTCGAATAATATAATTTTATATTTTTGAAAATTTATTTTATATTTCTCTTTGAACTAATATGTTCTATTGTTTCGTCTTATTAAAAAAAATATTAAAAGTTTTAATAATAAAAATAACGATTTTTTATTATTGTCTTATATTTTTTATATATACTTTATATTTAATAGGATAAAGTTTTAATAAAATTACCTTAGACAGCTTAGATAAACTTGTTTTGTTCTGCGAAGAAGCATTTTTTCCACTTTTATACAACTTAGAATAATATTTAACACGAATTTAGAAATAGTATAGTACAGCACTGCGAAGTATAAAACATTTTTTCTTTCTCTCTTTTTCTGAGATCTTTCTATTCCTAATTGGTTCATTCCATTGTGTCAGAGAAAGCTATAGATAGAAAATAATAGAAACTAACTTATAATATGGAGAAGTTTGATTGGCTACTGCTTTTGGTATGGCGTTGGAATGGATTCTGATTGGTTTATTCTAATGATGAATACTAAAGCAATATTAGAAGCTTTAGATATGGATTTGTGTAATGTGAGCATGTGCCCACTTGTATACAATAAATTCTAACCTAGGATTTACTTATGTCAATATTAATCTTTGATTAAGAAATATATAAATAAATAAATTAAACGGTATGGCTATGCAAGTTCCTACTGAAGTAAATACAGAAGAAATCAAGTCTGTATGTATTTATTGAATATAAAAATCTATTTTTAGATTGATATTATCTTTACGTTTTTACAATTATTTTTTTTAGTATTAAAAAAAATAATTGCTTATATTTGTATAATTACAGTTTAAAGACTTCATAATGTCGTACAACAAACTCTCAGAGATTTGTTTTATCGACTGTATTACTGATTTCACTACACGAGATGTAAAAGCGAAGGAAGAAAAATGTGCCCTTAACTGTATGGAAAAATATTTAAAAATGAATCAAAGAGTCTCGCAACGATTCCAAGAGTTTCAAATGATTGCCAATGAAAATGTATTAGCAGCTGAAAAAAAATTGGGAAGAAATTAATGTTGGAAAAAAATGTATGTTCGATTTATAAAGCGTATTGAAATATTATATAACCCTACTATAGGAGAAGTTAAAATATTAAAATATTGCATTTCATTTATATGTTATCAAATGTCATGAAAATTATAGATATAAATTTGATATTTTAAAGTATGAGTAATATGTATTAAGTTTTTATTATATTATTACAGACACGCATTCATCCTGATGTTAAAAAAATCAGTCATGCTTGAATTATTCAAATATGATTTTTAATGTAAGATACATTTTTTAACTTAAGTTTTAACGTGTGTCATTGATTCAGTATAACAAATGCTGTAATATTCAAAGAAATCAATCCAATGATTGTTTCCCTAATTGTTATAAAAAAAAAATGCCTTCTTTAATTGTTGTTCTTTTTAAATTCATATAATGTGTAGTATTAATAAGTGATTCGCACACTCTAATTTTCATTTGATTTAAGGTTTTTTGTTACTAGACTATTAAAAAAAAAGTACAAATTATTATTTACATTTAGAATCATAAAACTCACTCTATACGCGGCAAATTAACTTATTAATTATTTCATATTTTGTACAAATTTATACATTTATATAAATTCATATAGACATTTCAAAGCTGGACTACAATAGAATAATAAACCCTATATAAAAATGTCAATTTTTGAACGAGTTCCGTCCGCAAAAATCTAATACGTTCGGTATAATACATCAATTCTAGAATATATACTAATCTTATTTATAGAAAGCAGGTTAATCGTCCACTTAAATATTAAAAAACAAACTAATAAAAAAGAACACATAATTTAACTCGACTTTGAATGCCCAAAGTCTTGAAACTTTGGCTTTCCATGTATCTCAATTTCCATATTGTTAGAATCCCACTCGAACTGTGGAAAACTTATAGACTGCAGTGGCATGGTATCTTGCGTTTGTTGTACAATTTGTGAACCAAAATTTGTACTAGAAATATGTTGTTCCTGACATTGCATCATTGAATCAGGATTAGGAGAGTTCGGAGGTGTCTTCCTTAATCTTTTGTAATCGGAGAATCTGTTTAACGATACTTGATCTACGCATACAGCTTGAGTTGTGTGTCGTGTTTTATATAATATTGGACAACCTAAATCACCTTTTAAACTTAAACTGTATAAATTTGCAAGACGACGTAGCTTCTCCCGTTCGGCTTGACGCATAGGATGTAATTTAAGTTCGCTTTGAGTTGGATCTTGTAGAAATCTTGATACTTTCTCATTTGCCGAAGTAATTATGGAATATCCAGGTTTATTGTCGACGTGACGACGACCAGCACGAATTTCTCTACCAGTGAGACCTTCACGAATTCGTTTAACTCTTTGTCTATATCTTTTTCTACTTTCATCAGTAGAATGTTCAAAGCTACCATGTAATATCATTTGGAATGTCGAATCTGTTCCTAATTTGTCTTCACTTGTGCTGTCTCCATCGTCCCACCAATTTGATTCAACTATCCAATCAGATTGTTCGTCATCTCCTAAGATAGGTATATATAGTAAACGATAATTAAGTACTACGATAATATTTTTTTACATGATAATTATTTATCGCACTTCTTACGATTTACTTACCTTCACGATCCTCGTCATTTGTGATTATACCATTTTCGGAATCGCTAGAAGAAATACTTGAACTTGATATACGTGAGCAATCTACAGTATCTTCACCTTGTATCTTTCCTCGAATTTTTGATTTCGAGGTTCTATTTGGTTTCAAAGAACGCATTTCACAATCGGTAGAACGTTCTCTGCATGATCTCTTACGTTTGCCACACCTAAAAATAATAAAATTTAATAAATAATTTGGTTAGGATTAATTGGAACTTCGTGGAATCACAAAATATTACCATATGGCTCCATATTTATTTTTACAATCATTCCTGAGAACTCGCTTTTTTCCGCCTAAAGTAGTTGACATAATAGTAACTGTTTGAGATGTTGATGGATTTGAATCAGAATCAACGGCCATCTTTTTGAATTTTCTCTTACGTCTCGTGTTGGTCCTTGGTATGAAATTTTCATTGACAGAATCACTCTCTATGTTGCTCACATTATTTAGGTTGGAAAACCGTGCAAATCTTTTTGTTTGATTTGTGTCATCGCTGTCGGATTGATATTTAGAAGGTGTAGAATTTTTCAAAATGCGGATATCACAGATAGAAGATGAACTGTCATCCGAGTGCTTACTTATATTGAGTGATGCTGGAAAAAAATGCAATTCTTATTAAGTGGCTATATCTTTAATCTTTACTAAACTATTATTTAAAGATTACATGTGAACTGTAATTTAACTTCTTGTACATTGATATTTATAGAAAGACAATCTTGGTAATGACCCTCTGTATGCCTTGTAGAAGCGAACTGTAACTGATGTTATGTCATATGATTAGATCGGGTGGCATTCCATGTCTTCAACTTTTGTTTTTATAATCCTTATTGTTCTCAAAATTTGATTACTTTCTATTGTTTTATATGTCCTTACACTTACGAATATTCCCTGTAGAACGAGCTCTCCTCCTTATACCCCATCTACGTCTGACGTTAGCACTGTTACTGCTTTCTTCAAGGGCAAGGGTCAGATCATGCACAAGTGCCTCCATTTTTACTCTTAAGTCTGCAGGTACTGCTTTTAGAACACGCTCCATTTGAAGGATGCGTTTAATTCTATGAAACAAATATGAAAGTTACAACACGAATATTTGGAAACTAATTGAACATTTAATAAAATAAAAAAATTTACGTATGATTGTTACTTCTCAATTTTTTTGCAACCATACATATATATATATATATTTCTTTTTATCTTTAATTTAATATTAAATACAATTCTGTCGAGAAAATTTTGTTTGATAATTGTGTTACATTTTACGAAATATAGAAAAATTTTTATTTACTAATGCCATTTATTTACACTACAAAAAAGCAAAAGAAGCCAATTAATATAACGTATTTTTCTTAATATATATATATTATATATATTATGATTGTTATTTCTCAACTTTTTTGCAACCATACATATATATATATATATATATATATATATTCGAGCATACTCGTAATTTTTACACTGATACGTAATTCAAATTGATTATTACAAACTTTCACGCTACACACCTTGTATATATTATTCACAAGTAGTGAGTTGAACTTTAAACGGACGTCATCGTAATATAACAATTTATCTGTCGAGTAACAGTGAAAACAAAAAAAAAAGAGAAATACATTAAACGAGTCGATTTTATTTGACTTATTATCTCCGCGTCGTTTAGCACAGACCTTATGTTATATCGTAACTTGCAGAGGGAAATGGGATAATGACCGTATGTTTCTCGTGTGTTGCATGAACGCGTGTGGGTGTGTGGCGCAATAGTCGAGTCAATTCAATAGATACATACATATATGCAGGTATGTTGGCAGACATTTTGTTTTTTCTATTTCTAGATGATTTATTGAAAAATTTGACAAATTATTACTTGATTTATTTTTCTATTCAAGAATATTGCTAGCAATAGTTAAAAAGAAAAAAAAAAAGAATTTTTCATAGTAATTACATATGTATGCACTACTATGATCGTATATAAATTGTTTAATTTTTGTTTTTTTTATTAATAAGACCAAAATGTGTGTGTGTGTATATATATATATACATAAATATAAATATATATATATATATATATATATATATATATATATATAATATTGACCAATGGAACGAACGCTCGTTTTAAAAGCTTGCATTTAATTTTACGAAATTATGCAGAAGTTGTTAATGTCTCGTATTGCAGCCAATGACGAAGAAGATAGAATCTGATCCAATTACATAGACGATAGGATAAAAATAAAAATGCAACAATTTGTATTTAAATAGAAGTATAAAAAGTTAACCAACTGCATTTCTTACATTGCACGTGCGTATAAAAAATTAATCATTATAAAACATTTTACTATATAATAAGAAAGTATGTATATATATAACAAAGAGAGAAAGCATATATAGAAAAGCAGAATTCTGATTGGACAGTTGCTAGGACATGACTGAACAGTCAACAACAGGAAGCAGTTTACTATAGAAAACCACCCAAAGAGTATACTCTTCGGTATCGTTTCCGGTTTTGCATTCTACGGACGCTCCGCACCTCCCCAGAGTTTTCATTTTCCTTTTCGTCATCGGAAAGTCGTTATCATTAGTTGGACTTACGGATTTCTAGGTTAAAAATTAGTTCGAATGAAGTGAGAAACAGTGTTTGGATAAACGATAAAATCGTTTAAACGTGATGAACGAGAAGAGGTCGAGAAGTCGAGAAGACGGGGCCTGGCATTCGTGTAAATAGCGCGTAGTGGCGGTGTGTGCGCGCGTGTTATGCGCATCCGCGACAGATGAGCGCGGGTTCGCGTTATCTAGACGCGTAAGACGGTTGTGTCTACGTTGCATTTTTTCTATATCTCCGAAACGTTTTTTTATTCGAAAGATCGTTACTAAGGGGTAAAAACATCGAATTCATTGTATCTTTTTATTTCCCCATTGTTCCTCCCGCCCTTTTTCTCGTTGTATCCCTTTTTTCTCTTGCTCTCTCGCTTGATCTTTCTTTGTCGTCTTTCTTTCTCTTTCTGTCTTTCAATCTATTTCTCTCTCACTCTCTTTTTCCCTCTTTCTCCCTCCCTTCCTTTTTTGCCTCTCTCTCTCTCTCTCTCTCTCTCTCTCTCTCTCTCTTTCTCTCTCTCTTTCTCTCTCTCTTTCTTCCTCCTTCCCACTCCCTTTCCCAGCGTTCTTCTCTATAAACGAGGATAGGGCTAAAGACGAGTCGCGTGTTGGTCCCGCGGGAGGGGGGACCGCAGGATGGATGGAACCAATGTGAATGGCGGGAACGCTAAAGTGGCGCGCGACGTTTCTAACCTAAACAGTGTTAGTATGCCGGATTTACAGGAATCTGAGAACAAGACGGCTGTCGCCGAGACCATCGCCGAGACTGTCGCCGAGACCGTCGCCGAGACTGTCGCTGAGATCGCCTCTGATATGGACGGCCAAGAAGTGAACGGTGATTTGAAGGGTTCTACGAAGAAGACCCCTTCGACGACGATCAAAACTAAATTGCGCAAGTTCAAGGCCAATTCAACGAGTAGTATCGAGAACGATGTTAGCCTTTCCACAACGAGGGGTGGACGAAAGCGTAAATTTTCGGAACCTGACGATGCTAGTTCTGAGGAATCCACCGAGTTTAATGGATTCGATTTACAAGAAGTCGATGAACTCGAAACGGGAAGTCATGTATTAAAAAAGCTTATCGGTAAACTTTCTTTTTTATATTTAATAATATCATTTTCTTTCTTTTTCTTTTGTTTTTCTTTTTTTCGGGCAATCCTGACTTTTAACAAATGATGAACAAAGGGTTATTAATGTTTTATGCTTGTTTGTAACTAGATCGTCTTGATCTTATTTCCTTATTTGAATCTATCTTTTCTTTCTGCCTATAGCTGAGGCAGAAATTGCAGAGGCTCAACTTACGAAACGCTGTAGGTATTTGGTGCCAAAAAGGAACTTTGATGGTAAAAAGGATGACGATCAAGACTCTGATGAAAATAAAATGCTTATATATGATATGGAACAAATATTTGATATTGATAAAATCAAAAAAGAAAGAGAATCTGATACAGATTCTATCGGTATAGCGAATAGTATAGAATTAGAAATAGAACAGCAGAAAACCGAAGAATCATCTATTAAGTCTGTAAATTCATCATCTACAACCAGTAGTCCGTCTGCAATATCATTAAAATCTAAAGGGGGTCGGTTATCGCGTGGTGCAAGTCCAGGGAGTGCGCTAAAACAAAAATCAGCAATAGATATGTCAAATCCAGCTTTTAAGGAACCATTCAAGTATGGGTGGAAACGAGAACTGGTATTCAGAGCTAGTAATGATTCTAGCCTTAAACGAATGGCTGACATATATTATTATACACCAAAGGGAAAAAAAGTAAGAAGTTTTAGAGAAGTTGCAGAATTCCGTAAGTTAATTCATATGAAAAATCAATATTTTTTGTATAAATTAATGCACTTTATATTTACAATTCTTTCACTAATTCTTCTTTTTTTATGTTTTTTGTTTCTTTTTTTATTTATTTTATTTTTTTATTTTATTTTTTCTTTTTTTCTTTTTTTCCTTTTTTCTTTTTTTTTTTTTTTTTTTTTTTTTTTTCTTTTTTTATTGTAGTTCATTCAAGAGAATTAACAATAGATAATTTTACGTTCTTCAAAGAACCTATTGGCTTAGATGATCCTGAAAAAGAAATAATTCGAGATGCTAAAAGGATAAGGGTAAATTATTATTCTTTTATTATATTCTATTTAAATCAATTACTTCTTTCTATATATCGAGTTGAACTAGAAGTATTGGGTATATTGCAGGGTTCAATAGGATCTGCACCTACACCACCAAGAAGATCTTTTGGTACTAAGAAAGTTATGCCTACACGTAAACCTATCGAAGAACATGCTCCAGCATCATCCCCTGCACCAGCAGTAGCTGTTCCACAAACAGCAGTATCAACTACATCAGCAAAAACTCCTGCTAAATCACCAAAAGCAGCTAGTAGTTTCAAAGTTAAAGTGCCTGCAAAGAAAACTCCACAAATAAGTATGTATCTATTTATATAGGAGATTAAAATATTACTTTTCTTTCTATATTATAGATAAATTAGACTTCTGGCACATTTATAAATTATATCAAATATTATAAAAATATTCTCACAATTGTTCTCTTTGAACAATGCATAGCAGAAATAAAAACATCATCAGAGGAGAGAGAGATGTTACCGCCACAACGAAATGCGGCAAGTACAAGAAGAAGTCAACAGCTAGTGGAAAAAGCACCACCTGTTAAAAGCAAACGATTATTAACGTAAGTACACTTTACATTTTACGTAAACGATTTTTGTGAATGTAATGTGTATTTATTTGATAAGTATGTTTCTTCTTTTATATATCAGTTCGATATAAATAAAAGAAATTTACGTTGTTTTTAATGATCGTATACAGGATTTTCTCAAAAAAGTGAGTTCTGAATAAAATTTCAGGAAAATCATACGGTACAATTTTAATGATGACTACATTATACAAATTATTTAATTCCTATTTTCGATCGATTTTCTATGAAGCTGGGTGAATTTAGGATTAATAAAAAATACAGTTGAACTGTGTGTTTTTTTTTTTTTTTTTTTTATAGAAATTTACAAAACTGTCATAATTTAGTTAATTTACATCATGCAACTGGAAATTATTAGGAGTTGTGAATATATATATATATATATATATATAAATAATAATAATATATATATATTAATATATATAAGGCAGGGCATATGTTTTAGAAGCAATTACCTTCTATAATTTTCATAATACTACATATTTATCCAATTCTTTCTATATCCCATAAATCCTTATTATCTATTTTACATTCTCCTTCCACTTTTTCCCCCTATCAACGCACATCTTACAGGCCCAAAGTTCAAGAACCATGCAGCATAAGATGTTCAACAAGTATGGGACTGATTCCCAGTTTACAGTGTCGCGTATGCCTTTGCTTATATCATCCTGAGTGCGTAGATGGCTTGGAATTTTCAGGAAGTGATGATTATATTTGTAAGGTAGGTATTTATTAACTATATTGTAATAATAAATAAGACATGATCAATGTTGTGTATATTTCTATATATCTCCGTATTTTAGAAATGTAGAATTATTTTTAAATATAATTATTTTTATATTTATATATTTTATTTATTTTTAATTCCCTGTAACTCTATTTGTGTTGTAGAATTGTCAACAAGATTCTACAGAAACTCATCAACATCAATCAATGAATCCATCTTTAACACCACCTCCGTTGATTCCAATCAGCATGTTAGGCACGCAAAATGCAAAACAAAAGCCACAAACAAGCTTAACTCCACCAAAATTACAAAGAATTCCAAAATCAGAGAATGTGGATATACAGTCACGTAGTACTAGTAAATTTTCTAAAACAGCAACAATGACAAGTTCAACTTCGCTGTCGGAGAAAAAAGAGGATACTTGGTTTCCTCAATCAGAGAATGAATTTTTGCAAAGTCATGATGGAATATTACCAAAACCAGCGCAAAATATTGCTTTGATGGGAGGCAAAAGATATATAGTTGTACCAAAGAATAATGCTATGGCAGTTCAACCAGCAATTACAGTAAAACCTGATAAAATTGGTGACAAACCACCAATGTTACAGGAAAATTCTTTAATTGACATATCCAATACAATGGAAAATTCAACCATTACAAATACAAGTGTTTCATCTTCGAAAAAAATATCTGGTGCCAATGATATGACTGAAAGTGTTTATGATAAAGAATTGTCTAAGGACGTTTCTGCTTCGTATGGATCTGATGACACGAATGAAATGGACAGTAATATCAATACAAATACTTCGATCAATATGAATACACAATTAGAAAATCAAATTTTTAATACAAAAGCATATTCATCGATTGAAACAAGAAGAATGAGTACTAGATCACCTATTAAAAAACCAATGTCTTCAATGGCAATACAAAATAATATAAGTACATTTGGTATAGACAGTGAAATGAATAGAACAGATATTAAACAAATAGTAATTAATGCGAATATAATGCAGATGGGTAATAGGTAAGTGTTTTTAAAACATATGAGCAGAGGCATTCTTATTTTACTTTATTCTGTTAAGCTTGTCCTATGAATAAGTTATAATTTAAGGCAACTCTCTTTTGAGGTTTTGGCAGTTGCTTTGTACATATTGTATTTACAAGATCAGTATGCTATGCCTTTACAAAACAACAATGAGAACATAATGGCATCAGTAGTCTATCTTTATACGATTTTCTTAAATATTATATATATAGTTGCTTCTAATAAAAAAGCTTTAATGTGCATCGAAATAATTTATAATAATGCATATTTATACAATGCAGCGAGAGAGGGAACTAGTAGATTCAATTATGTTTCAAATAAGGATTATACAAAGTAGATTATTATTTATATACTTGGTATATCGAAGCTGCTTGTGTAAAATTGTAAATGCAATATATACTGGTGTTTATTATATTTGCAAATATAAAACTTCTATATAAAAAATGAATTTGATTTTATCTTATGATCGAAGCACACTGCCTTAGCTTCTTAGAAATGCAGCCAAAATCTTGACTAATATTCGACCAAAAAAGAAAAAAAAAAAAAAAAAAAAAAGAAAAGAAAAGAAAAGAAAAAAGAAAAGATAAAAAAAGAAAAAAAAAGAAAGAAAACAAAAAAGAAATAAACCAAAAAAAAAAACAATGATCATGTAATCTGATCGTTGTGGGTTTCCTATAATTGTAGTATTAAAGTAAAGATTAGAATTTACAAAATATCCAATTGAAGATATTAAGAAAGTATCAAAATATAAAAATAAGAAATAATTAATCGCTCAGTTCGTAAAATAAAATTTATTATATTTATTTAAAACAAATGATTTTTTGCGAAAAATTTATAATATTGAAAAATATAATTTGGTAATATGTATATATATACATATATATGTATATATATATGTATATATATATGTATATATGTATGTATGTATGTATGTATGTATGTATGTATGTATATTGGTTATAGATAACGTTTCCTTACATTAATACTACAATTATAGATTCAGCTATTAATAAGTGCTTCATTAAAAAAAAATCTAATTCATTTTTACTTTTTATATTTACAGATATAAAGACATGTGCGAGCCGAAACACAAAAAAAATCTTAGTGCGTTTTCCCAAAAAATTGTCCTATGTCCTTCTCCTCTATCAATCCTGTATTTCATATATATTTTTTTTTATTTAACTTTTTTAATTTAATATATTATCATCATTTTAAGATACTACCGTGTAATACAATCAGATTATCGTCTATATTTCTAGAACATTCTTTTTACGAATTTTTATGTATTTTATATAAAATGTCATTTATTACACATGAAAAGATATTTACGAATTGGCAGCTTATGTATATAAGCATATATATTAAAAAAAAACTAGAATATTAATAACATGGTTTTTCCATATTTATTGTTGCTTTCATATGTATTCATGTATAATACATATTTATATGAACGTATATACGTATATACATACTAGTAGTATATATAATCTAGCGAATAAGATTATATATATATATATATATATAGCTAGTGTATTCAGATTATAATAAGCAATAATATCAATGAGTTTATATTTTAACTAATCAAACAATTACTTTGATGTTTACAGAAGAAAACAGAATCAACAGGAGTCAAATTTACAACATCACTTTATGGATAATGTATGTGCGGGTTATCATGCATTATTACGAATTTTTCAATATCTCAAGGTGCAAGAATTGTTACGTGCAGCTCGTGTTTGTAAAATGTGGCGAGATTTGGCTGCACATCCTTCTTTATGGAAAACAGTAAGGATGAAGAATAGCCAAGTAACAGATTGGGATGGTTTAGCAGATACGTTGCAAAGACATGGCACACAGCATTTGGATCTCAGGAAAATGCTTGTAGCTGGAGAATCAGATAGTATTTGGAGAAAGTTTCTATCTGTAATACCTAGAGTGACAAGCCTTGTTAAATTAGAGCTATGTAGATGCCCTGTCATGGTGGTAGAAGAAGTCATTAAAAATTGCCCGCAATTACAAGTATTGAGTGCAATGACAATCAAATGTGATTCTTTAAATTTACAATCTGTTGGTAATCTTAAACAATGCCAAGAATTAAGACTTAAAGCAATAAGTGGAATGTCTTTGCAAGAAGATCTTACACCAATAAAAGAATTAACACAATTAACACAATTGGTAAGTTGTCATTCAAATTATTGTCCTATAATGCACTTGTATAATTATCGATTTTTTATTCAATTATTATAATTATTTGTAGAGTTTAACATCAGTTAAGGAACTTGGAAAGAAGAAAATTGATATAATACAGACATTAATAAATTTAGAAACATTAGAATTAGGGGAGTGTTCAGATTTTCCAGATAAGTTTGGAACATCTGTTTTAATAAAATTACAAAAACTGGAACGCCTCCGACTTGAAAAGGGTCAAGGATCTTGTTGTACATTTGACATCTTAGAAGGTGTTTCGAAATTGGAAAATTTAAACCAAATGGAGTTAGTTAATTTTGATGTAAAAAATGGTTTTGATAAGTGTCTTGCTAATTGTAAAAATATTAAGAGGTTATTGATTATACCGACCTACATATCACAATCAGCTACTTCAAATAACATGGTATTAGGTGGTGTTACCGAATTGTCACATAATTTAACACATTTTGTTTGGGGCGTAACTCTTGAATTGTTAAGAGTTACAGAATTATTTGTTGACCAGTGCAATTTGATGAACAAACAGGTTACTGGCGATTCTATACCAGTTTTGAAACCAGTACCCTGTTTAAAATTAATCGAAGATGTCGAGGATGAAAATGATAACCAAAAAGGTATGTTGAAATATTTAAACGATTGTGAAGATTTTCATTTCATTATGTTACTGGTATGAATTTTGATAGATAAGATTTACATTAATTCAAATCAAATAAAATTTTCATTTTGTTTATAGGTGAAGATAAACAGTTAAATATGACGAGTCCACAAGTCGATATTCTACCATTACCACAACTTCAAAAACTTCTTTTAACTGCATTACCTAAGACACGTGTTAAAATACTAAAGATACCCTTCCACGCCACATGGCGACAGAGCATTTCTGATACTACTACACAATAAATAAAGATAAGATATAAAATGTGTAACAAAGAAAATATAAATGTAAGAAGAACAAATGTAAAAGAAACACAAATTACTTGACACGCGTATGTGTTTAAAAGTTTTGTAAATTTGACTCTATAGTGTTTGCACAACCAATTACAATGTTTATAACTTGGATGAGAAATAATTTATATATTTATGTGAGTTTTATAGCCTTCAACAAATATCTCTCTCGCAACGTGTTTGGTACATTGTACAGCTATCAGAGGCACAGTGCCATGGATAAAGATTTTGTGATAAACGAATACAAGAACGGCCTTCTTATCACGTAATATTTTATCTTATTAAATCAAAATTTTACGTGATACTGGTACTCTTGTATACATTTTTACAATTAAATGACAAATTCTGGCTTTTATAGGTTGCAGTTATATATCGCACTTTTTATCTGCACAAGAATGTTAAAGTAATTACAGCTTATCAAAGATGCTGTGATGTGTACCTGTGTTAATGTCATCCAAGTTAATTTGCATAAAGGTCTGCATGAATATTAAATCGATCATTTAAAGAAAACGAACACTCGGAGCCAAAGAGTGACGGTACAGTTTTAAGAAATTTTATTTAAAGTTGGCGAGTAGAAAATTTTTTAATTTCTACGAATCTGCAAGACTATTCTCAATATAATAACTTCGGTTAAAAAATATAAAATCATATGAAAGAAGCAAATCGTTTCAAAGTATATAATATAATGTTGATTTTCTATTTGGGGTAGCAGGACAAATCTAATCATTGTGGTCGGTCTGTAAGGCTCTATTTAGAAATTAGGTTGTATAAAATAATGGTATATATATTATTATTATTATTATTATCATAATTGTATCTTTAGTAGTTAAGATACGAGTTTTCCGCTGCAAAGAAGCTATGGCGAAATTGACAAGTAATTTTGTAGAATGTGTAATATAATTCTAATTTCGCTGCACTGTGCATAAGCAATATAAATAATATAAAAGAAGCTTATTGCGGTTGATCTGTACTCAGTACAAATTATATAGTTATAAGTTTCCAATGAATATCTAAATACGTTTATAAATTGTGGTATTCTATCCAGTCCTATTCTTTCTTTATTTTTTTCTTTCCTTTTATTATAACAAAAAAAAAAATAAATAATATAAGTAAAATAAATTTATAATCAGTACTTAGTATTAAATAACTCGAGAAAACATAGTGTTATTTGTTTTATGCAAAATAATATTGCGCATAACTGTTTTAAGAACTTGCTCTTTTTGTTCTTAAAACAGACAAATTAATGCATAAGGTTTGCAGTTGAATGTTATTGATTATTATTTTAATACAGCTACATTGTTGTTTTATTCATTGCGGTTATTTTTTGTTGCAATGAATTTGTTTTGCTTTGCAGCGTGAAAATTCAAATTATTACTGTTTTACTGTAACAGTCTAATTATACAGAAATCTTAATGATTGAGTAACATTAAGGGGGCTCTTTATATATGCTCCTCTTTGTAAGAAAAATTTTGTGAATTGACATATATGTAAACAAAAATAATAGAGCTCAAGATTTTATCAAAACAGAATTATAGATATATGTAACAAAATTAATATTCTGTATTCTTCTATCACATTCATTCAACATGATTGCGATGCTATTTTTACCTATTCTTGTTTTTTTTCTTTATTTTTTTTCTTTCTTTTTTTTTTTTTTTTTTTTTTTTTTTTTTTTTTTTTTTTTTTTTTGAATATTGTAAATAAAAAAATAATTTAATATATTCCATGAGTTGGAAAGTTTGAATCCGTTAAGGAATTTTAATTTGAAACGCGTCATGTGATTTTGAGGTTTACATTTTTTTAGAAATATTAAATATTTTTTTATTAATATCAATTACTATATAATGTAAAATGGTGCATAGTCTCAATAGAAAATGCTATGAATTTATATATATATGATTTTATATATATATATATATATATATATATATATATATATATATATTTATACTTTGAAAAGATTAATAATTTGGAGACCCCTTAATGTAAATGTTTAATTACTATAACAATACCTGTATATTTCTAGAAAATTTTCTTAGATACAAATTGAAAAGAAATATCGAACATTTATCTGCACAACCTTATATACGTTATTTCAAGTTATACCATATAAAAAAATAATCTCCTTACACTAATATACAATGTTTCATTTCATTTATAAGAAATAAATAAGAAGATTTTAAAAGAGAACTTTATCCAGTAGGATTAACAAAGAATAAGAATTAACCATTTGGATTCATTCGTACGTTTGATTTGATTTATCAATAAGTTAATACGAAATATCTCATGAGGATTTCGATAGTTAATTAATATTGTGCACTTTGTTATCGTTTTTCATAAATAATTAACTGAGTGATATAACAAGACACTAAAATGATGGGATCTAAAAATGGCGAATGCATTTAATTTCTAAAAAAGATATGGATTGTTGACAATCCATATTGATGAAATTCGATCTTCTAGAATGATATGATCATTTTTACTATATAGATAAAAAAAAGATAAGATGAATGCAGATTGAAAAAAAATGATCGTCAAAATTAACGAGAAAAATTAATTTACTCTTGTAGGAATGAAAATCAATATAGTGCGACAGAGCCCTCCATGATATCTCAGAAATCTCCGCCGTTGGTGTTCTTGCTGCGGCTGGAAAATTTCGAGGTTATGGTCTCTGAAATACATTAGAAGGTGAAACTACTGGCGTTCTATTTTTGTATGAAGGAAAAGTGTTTATTCTTACCGAAAGTGGGTGCACGGATTACGCATTATAATGCGTCTGAATGCGAAGAGATCTTACAAGGTGCTATGAAATAGAACGAAGATGAACAAAAAGAAGTCTCATTCTTCTTCGAAGCAGAACTATCATCAAAGACAAACGTCGGTGGTGAAAGCGAGAAAAAAGCTCAATGCTTTGTGCGACCAAGTTTTTCACAGTGAGTAAAATACCACGAGCCTTGTCTGACTTTGAATTTGGTGGTACGACTTTATCGCGATAGTCTACTTTATCAGGTCACACGAGGGTGGGGATCAACGTTTGCGATACTTATCGTCGGATTAAGCAATTTCTTGTCCAATAACTGGGGTAAATTATATTTTGATATAAAAACTAAAATATTTGAAATTACAAACTTTTAAATCATCTTTTCTTTCTCTCTAACAACAACAGTATAATGATTTATTTACACACAATATTCTTTCATTAACATATATATCTATATGCATATATACGTAATATATATATATATATTATTTATTTGTGAATCATAAAATTTTATAAACTATTGAAGTTAATACAATGATGATCTGTACATCTTATGTAAACTATATGGTAATGAGAAATAGTAATATTTATTTTAATTAATTTGTTTAGTGAGCTGCGATCCTGCGTATGACACACAGCTATGGGATTATTATATGAATATCACACCAAGTTTAATACTAATTACCTACAACACTAGTTATTTACAACCGATGAAGACAAAGCTATCAAAACAATCCCGGGGGGTTGGACAATTCATGAGCTGGCTGAAAGAGAATGATGTTAACGTAGATGGAGCAAGTATAGTTGGATTTACAGGATACGACTTAGGTCTAAGGGCAGAACGTGATTTTTTAGAGAATGAACTTATTTTGGAAATACCTAGGAAACTTATATTTAGTACTCAAACAGCTGCCCCTGAGTTAGAAAGTTTTCAACGTGATCCATTGATACAACAAATGCCACAAGTGGCATTAGCCATTGCTTTGCTCATTGAAAAGTATAAAGAAAATTCAAAATGGAAATCTTATTTTGATATTCTTCCCACTAGTTATAATACAGTACTCTATATGAATCTGCTTGAAATGAAGGAGCTTAAAGGCAGTCTAACATTAGGTAAACTCTTTTTGTATAAAATGTCTGATTAAACAAGAAATATTCATAACAATATATTTAAAATTGGTTTCTTTTTTTTCAGAAACTGCTTTGAAACAAGTCAGAAATATTACACGACAATACACTTATTTTAATAGAGTTTTTCAAAATGGAAACGATGCAGTATCTAATTTGCTCAGGGATTTTTTTTCTTATGACGATTATATGTGAGTAAATTATCTAGATATATTATTTAAATTTAGATACTGACATAAGAAGGGTGATTATACAGACTGATCTTTTTACAAAAATATTTTATATTACATACTAAATCATAAATAAATACATTACGTCTACATGTATTTATAACTAAAGAACGAGAAGAGATGAGATTGACATCGTGATCATATTTATAACATATTAATGAACTTGATGTTTTCGTTCTTTTGAAAACATCTAATATGAGTTTGCTTTACTGCTCATAAGTATTTTGTATAAATTTTTGTCGAATATCCATGTCCATTGCACAAAAAAGAATACTAAAAAGTTTACATCAATTTTATATCAGCCTTTGTCCAGTGTCAGTTTGCATGTTTGTTTTAGGTCTTTAACCACAAATAAATCTCAAATGAAAATACGTACTTCAATTAAAAAGAAACTATGTTGTCTCATTTTATATAATCAGGTATAGTTTCCCAACTATCATTAGCATCGAGCGAATCATTATCGATGTCACACTTGGGATCATAGTCACCACTATTATTTTGCTGTGAATCATTTTTTTCTGATCTCTTTGTCGTCGAAGTGGCAACTACACTCACCATGATATTATTCAGGCTACTTGTATTGGATAACTTTCTGGCTGTTGCTATTGGACTCTGAAATACCGTTCGTGGAAAAGAGTTTCTGTACCTATATTTTTGTTTATGACGTATTCTACAAGCTATAAAGATGGCAAAGAATACGACTATCGTTACACCAAGTATAGCCCCACTAGCTATTATACTAGATTTAATCTTTGATAAACTTTTTCCCCGATCTTCATTTTCGTCGTGTTTCACTTCGTTTATAGATCCCTTGTATATCACATTTATATCTACTTCAGTATTATTTTGAATCATTTCTTTCGCATAATCACTTTGAACAATATTAATCGACTCATCGTCTATGGTTTTTTTATTTAATGTTTCTTCAATATTTTTAGAAATTCGTTGTTCCTGATCTTTATCAAACGACAAAGATGTAAAGGTATTAAATAATTCTGTGATCTTTATTAAATGATTTGGATCTTCATGTTTTTCGTTACTATAATTTTTTGTTTTAAAACTAATCTCTGTGGTAAATGAAAACTCTGTCATTTCCTTAATAAGTTTCGGATGGATCTGCGAAATATCAATGTGTTCTGTTTCATTCATCAATTTCTTTATTCCAATCGTTTCATTTCGAAGTTCATCAATTATACTTTTTTCTTCAGGATTATGAAGATGCTTTTTCTCTGATAATTGATTATCTTCTGATATTCTTAAAGCTTTATGATTTCTCAAACGAGATACTTCTGCTAAATGAACTTTACTGGAACCTCTTTGACGTAAAGCAATCAGTTCTTCCAAAGTCATGTTCCTAGACTTCAACAAACGTTCCAGATTCTTACCCCCAGATCCAGAAGCAAATAATTCAAAAATCTCAGCACGAGCTTCTGGTTCTATTTCTGACATGATATCTTCGTAACGTTTACCTTCTGACATCACATCTTCTACATTAGGATGGTTTTTGAAGAAAGTTTTGATTGTTTCTTCGAAGGATGAATCGTTTTTGGATTTTGATAAAAAATCTTTTGAACGATCTTTATCTTTTTCTAAATATATAGTTTCATCTTTATCACTATCATTTATGCATTCATTCTTTTTTATCGAAGAGGACACACGTATCTCGTCATCTTGTCGCATATCATTCAAAGGAGCATCATATTGATAATCTGCTTCAGAAATACTATCGAAATGATCTTCTGCTACAGCTAAATTAGAATTATCTTCCTTGTGTATAGTATCAGTATATACTTTATTAAATGGTTTGTTTTTTTCTAAATTTTTTGTAGTAAATGTCTCGACAGTCGGATTCAAAATTCTTACGATACTCAAGGTGGAACCTCTATCAGAACGATTTAGATTAATATTTTGCATAGAACGAACGATAGCATTATTTTCTGTTATTAAAGAAATCCAAATTGGTGATGCAGTAGTTCTTCCCTTTTTATAATCTGTAAAGTCTGAAAATTCCATGATTTCATCATGATTCTCATCACTGTAGATCTCGCGCGTTGTATTTAGATTTTGGTTCGTCTTATCATCGCTTTGATTCAAATCGATAGAGATTTCTGATGGAGAAATTGCTGCTAAAGTTTCAGTAGTAGTTTCTTTCAATTGTGAAATTTTCGTTGACACATGACCCATCATGGTAATTGTTTTAGTCGTCGTCGTGTCAAGTATACTTTGAAGGGTCGTGGACGGTAATTTAGCCAATGTGCTTGTCATTGCCAAAGATATCTGTTCGATATCATCACCAATTTCATCGATATCTTTCATTTTTAATGCACTGATCACATCTGCTTTACCTTTTAACAGATCTATCAGAGTCAAATTTTTACGATGTAATATTTCTGAAAGACTAACACCTTCTTCTTGTTGCATTTTTAACAAAGATTTTATAGCTTCAATTTTCTTTGAAGATGCTTTGTCTTTTTTATCATTAGATGATAAAATAGAATCCAATTTTATTCTTTCGTTATTATGTATCGTTTCTTTAGCACTTAAAATGAATTCTTCGTTCTGGGGTGGACGTCTTTTTCTTGGTCGAGGTTTTAAATATTCTTCGTCGGCTAAATCATGTTCATACTCATTTGGATGAACCTGAAAAGCATCACGATATCCAGTTGAAGTCATTCGATCGTTTCTAAGAAATTTATCTTTCGAAAGACGTTCAACCGGTACGTGTTCAATTTTCCCGCGCGATTGTCTTCCATATTTTCTTTCTTCCAATCGTATCGTCGAATCTTTAGGAAGAGGAAATCTTTCTTGTCGTGAATCAGCGTAATCGTTTCCTCCTTGATTCTCGTTGAGTTGACGATAATTAAGATTATCTCGATAAACTACGTCATAGGGTTTATTATGTTCTGTTAAATCGGTTTCCTCTTGAGTATAGGTTTGTGCGAAGTGAGAAAATGGAAGCAAAGGTACAGCATCACCGTCACGCCATTTCGGTTCCAAAGCTTCGCCATTGTTTCTCCATTTTCCGAGTAATTCGCTTGACTTTTCTCTAGGAAGATACGAATCCTTATTATTTGTATCTGCCTTCTGAAAAAAAAAAAGATAATAATTTTCTTTACAATTCTTAAATTTTCCGATCATTTTTTAAATGTTTTTACATATTATTGTGGATTATATATTTCCTGTTAAAAAGTTACAAAAGATCGGAAGATCTAAAATAAACTTTTTCTTTTATCCAGAATCTTCTCGTTTCCACGATTTCCCCCTAAGAAAGTGAAATATACGCTTCGAGACACATCCGTTTATACTCATTGTCAACTACTATGTCTTTCAGAGATTTACCTAAGAAACATTGTACTCGTTAGTTTGCTTGTTAACGTAATTTCATGAAATACGAGGAACTTATTTTTGAAAACATCTTAAATAGTGGTTATAATAATTTTTACCGTGTTCGTTATTGTAATAATTTTTATAACGTAATTATGTTTATAATATTAATAGCGTTTTTTCTTTTTTTCTTTTTTTTTTTTTTTTTTTTTTTTTTTTTTTTTTTTTTTTTTTTTTTTTTTTTTTTTAGGAGAGAAAAAATCATAAGTATCTGACAATTATTTGAATCAATTAATTACATTTGAAATAAGTAAAATAATTGATTGATAATAAAATTTTTACCATTTTTTAATATAAAAATTTTTTTTTCTTTTTTGAGGTTAAATTAGAGCTCCAATTACTACATCGTAAGTCATGCGAGTAAGTGCGGCGAAACGAGCTGTGCAAACGCAAATAACGATCAAAGTTCAACGACCATACGAAAAAGAAAGTGCGATCGTTAACGCGCCGGACGATGTGTTCGTTCTTACATGCATACATGTGTTTTTAATGAGTTTTTTTATTTTTTTTTTTAAAGCGGAACTACGCATCCATCGTCGTCTCTTATTTCGTGAGATCGAAAGGAAAGAAAATAAGGAAGAAGATCGTTTCTCTAAAAGATCTTTTTCGAAGATCTTTATTTCATATTTTCGTATCGAACGAAACTATTTATGAAATCTTTTTCCGTTCTCTTTTTAATCACATATTTCTTTTCCTTTTTTCTTTTTTAATTTTTCAATAGATTTTCTGGTAACTACTTTGCACGCTAGTTTATTTCGTTCCAACTGATCGAACGCCGAAAATGCGAGAGAAGGCTATGAAAGGTGTAAACTAGTAAATTCAGTACCGTAATAATTTTTTTTTTTTTTTAATTTAATATTTTTGTATTCTATATTTTTATAATTCCAATTCATTGTTTGTTTTAGTATGCGAAACATTTTGATATTATTTTATTATTGATATTATCATATCCATTTTTGTCTCTTTCTTTTTTTTTTAAATGTGTAAAACTTTTATTATTATATTTGTTTATATTAAATCTTCGAATTCGATATTTGTTTCTATCTTGCTGAAAAATTTCATTATAACATTTTTAATAATTTTGTACATTAAAATTTGATTTTATTTTCGATCGGTAAAATGAAATTCTCACGTACGTCTGTAAAGAAATTCCGAAAAATTTTTAACACAAATTTTCTCTACGATTTGGCACTTAACGTGCGTTAGATAGAAAAGGATTTTTCTCTTAAATATGTTCATTTTCTTCGGGATCATTTAATGGTGACAAAATGTTCGTAGTCTCGAATTTTTACCAGCTACCAGCTTTCTCTTCCCCTCTCTTTCTCTCTTTCTTTCTATCTTTCTATCTATCTTTCTATCTTGTGGTTTACCGATTGTTACATCGTGGTCGTTCGTCCCATCGTAGCAATGTCCTACACTTTCTCGAGCCGTCTCTTTGCTAATTACGATACGTGATGACAACGAAGTGGTTCCTTCCTCTTACGTACATTACAAACACACTTTAACATATATATATATATATATATATATATATACATATATATATATATATATATACATATATATATATATATACATATATATATATATATATATATATATGTATATATACGTATGTATTTATACCTTTCGCTTTTCTACGATCGCGTGAAATCCGAGAAACTACAATGACGATAATGATTATTATTATTATTATACAATTTATTATTCAAAATTATAAAAAAACGAAGATATAACTATTTGCATTAAAAAAGAGATTTCGAAATTTCAATAAATTTTAATTATATATATATTATACATGTGTGTGCATATGTATGTAATAAAAAAAAAGAAATGTGGAACAATTCAATTAAAAATTAGTATCGGAACGACACTAATCATTTATACGAATAATATATTATTCAACCTTGATGATAATTATTATTATTAAATTCGATAATTATTCAGAATTTCGAGATTTTCAGAAATATTTGTCATATGTATGTGTAACAAATCAAAAAGGTTTAAAAAATTTCGATTAAAAATTCGAATCGAAACGACATTATTAGTCGATTTTCATAAATGACAATATAATTTGTCTCAAGTTCGTAAATTATTCTCGAGAATAAGAATACACATCAAAGGACTCGCATTTGTGCTCCTTCTAAATGAATACTTCCGTTCGATGCTTCGCACTCAGTGAATCTAGGCGAATCGGTTCTACTTTTTTCTATTTTCTTTTTTTTTCTTTTTTATTATCTTTTTACATTTTCTTTAACTTTCTTACCACATGATCCTCGATCACAATATCTTCGATTCCTGGCCTGTTCAGTGTCGTTTCTCCGTGAACTGAACGACAACCTGGAAGATACAGGATGTTCGCGATCGATAAAAATAGAATGATCCTCTTCTGCATAGTCCAAGATATGTATCGTTATAGCGATTATACACAGAATTACAAAAATCACGTTTTTTCGATTACACAAGCCCAAAATGAAGTTCATTCGATCTCAAAACAAATACAAAAACATTTATTTATCTGCTATTATTTAATTAATTGAATAAACAATATATATATATATATATATATATATATATATTACTTATTGAATTGTCACTTTTCTTTTTTCTTTTTATTTTCTTTTTTAGGATCTATCACTGATAGATTACAAAAAAAGTTTTAAAAAAATTTGTTCCTGGTTTCTTTTTTAGTAATCTTTTTATCACAAAATACACTACACGTATATATACATATATATGAATATGTGTGCATGTGTATATTTGATTTTGTTAGTTTCTTGTCTTTTTACGTAAACGAAATGTCCGCCCACACTGGACAAATCGTTCTTGTCGACTGACGAGAGTTTTCTCTGCGGTTGCTGCTAAAGTAAGCCGGTGAAATTCGAGAGGAGAGGAGTCTGCGATCTAAACGTTCTCTTAACGCACAATCTTCTTCTTTATCTTCTTACCAGATACAGTATGTACTTTTTCTTACTGTTCGAAGATTAAGATCTACATTTTTTTATGTGATGAAAGAATAAATAAATACATTATTTGTTTATTTTTTATTTTTTATTTTTTTTTTTTTTTTTTTTTTTCTTTTTTTTTTTTTTTTTCCTAAATACTCCTATTCAAGTGAAGTATATTTATAAAAAAAAATACTTCGTTTCACGATTAAATAATTCATTCGTTTGTTTCTTTCCATTATTCAAACATTATTTTAATTTCAATCGTAATATATTTTTAATAGATATCTACGTTGAAGATCAAAAATATAATATAGGATTCGAAAAAGGAGAAAAAGAGAGAAAATCATATAATTTTACACTTCGAAATAATTAATACGACTTTCGTTGTTACAAACAGAGTAAAACTCATCCTATTTTACTCTTTTGTTTCATACACGCGTGTTATACATGTTTCTTTATTAATTCTTCATTGTACGTACTTATACATCGAGTTTCACTTTTCACACACATTTCTGCTGGTTACGAGAAAGAGGATGAGAAAAAAGGAGCATCATTTTTTCCTTTTCACAATTAGTTGAAAATAATAATAATAAGATAAAATCGTCCAACGTTTTAATATTAATGTCATCGAAATGTAACTAAATATTTATAAAAATGTAATCTTTATCCTGTGGACATGTATGCATATGTATATATACATATACACACATACAATATATATATTGGGTTGATGCAAAAGTTCGTTCCATTTTTTATACAAACATTGAAGAAAACTTTTACTTACTATTTTTAGTATATATATATTTTTATATTTAAATAAATATAAAAATTATATATATATATTTAAATATAAAAAAAATATATATATATTAAATATAAAAATATATATATTCAGTATATAAGATATTTTCTTTATAATGAGAAATAATAATATATTTCAATATTAATATTAAAGCATTTATCGTGTTAAAGCAATCTCTAAAAAATCTCTTGAAAAAATTGATTTAAATTTGTTTACATTTAATTTGAATTTGATTAATATTTATAATTTTCTTTTTCTTTTTAATTTAATATTTGTAATATATTTCTCGAGTGGATTTGAATTTAATTTGTTAATATTTTTACATTATTTATTTATTTATTTATTTTTTTTTTTTTAATTTCATGAATTTCATATTTGTTGTAATATATTCTAGAATTTAATTTTTCTATAAATTAAATTTGTTTAATTAATTTTTTATTTTAGAATTAAGTAATCTGATTTTTTTTCTACAAAACATATGAAATTTAAATATATTTAAGATGAAATTGCAAAAGAGAAAGTCACATTTAAAAAAAAGAAAAGAAATGAAACTAATTGTCTCCATTTTTAATTCAATGAATCTGATTGTCAACGAAAAAATTCTTTATTATATGATATATTTTTTCTTATATTTTTTTATTATATGATAATTATTATTATTATTGATATTTGAAATTGCTATTTCTTCATTCACTCGCACGTTCAGTTCAGTATCATCGTTGTCGATGATGCATCATCTCCTTGGGAGAAAGTACGCTTTGGTACGCGTAGCAAAGATCTCACGACCTTCCCACGTGCACTCAAGTGTGCATCCCCATCCTATCCCTGCTGCAAATACCAACTGATGACGTCGAGACTCTCCTCTCCTTTTTCACCATTGTCCCTACAATTTTCCCTTCTTTCTTTTTCTTTCTCTTTTTATTCCTACTCCTCATTGAACATCTTGCTTAGTGAAGAAGGCCTTAATTAATTTGAACTATGAAATTCATAATAATTCTAATTTATTCCTCTGATTACTATGATTATATATTTTTATATAAATATAAAGATTAAATAATAATAATATTATTATTATTATAAATACATAATAATTATTGAAATAATATATGTATATATATATACATACATATAGGACGTTATATTATAATATTTATATAATTACTTATGCAATATATGATATTCTAATTATGTATATATAATTAACTTATAGTAATCATAATAAGAAATATATAATAAAATATTACAATAACAATAATATTAACAGACAAAATTAAAAAATAACGAAGATGATAAGTTAAGTATTTACAAAACAACAAAAATATAAAAAATGATTGAAAATCATAAAACTTTCTGAACTTAATTTTAATATATATGTAATTAAAAGTTTTTTATTTCGAACAAATATAAATCTTTAAAAGATGTATATTAAAATCAATACGTTGCCAATCAAAGGATTAATAACAGATTCATTTTTATTAAGATACGTAGTATCTCTCGATCTTCTCAACTACCGTGTATGTTCTCAAATGTATGTATGTATGTATATAAATATGTAAATATGTAGTTGATTTATATTGACAAGAAAGGCACGCTCGTTATTCTTACAATAAAAGATATATAAATATGTATATAAAAACTATAGATGAGGATCAAAGAAGTGAGAACCTCTTTTTCCTGAAGAGATAGAGAAAGTCGAAAGGGAAACGACGAAGCAACACCAACAGATATGAATCTTTTTATGTATATATCATATACTTCCATTTCCGGTGATCTAGGTCAAGTTCTTAAAAAAAAAAAGAAAAACAAAAAAGATCGTCGTGAGACTGTAAAATGATTATTCTCCTTCCTGTGATCGTTTCGAAGGGGAAAGTAGTAGTCCGCTCCGCTAATCCGAAAACGAATGTTCTCTTTTTTCTTCCTTTTCAAAAATGATGTATATATATTTCCATGTTCTTTTTTATATAAATAGTATGTCATCTTAATCTTTACAAAGAGATTAAGATAAAGATCTATGTTATAGTATATATATATATATATAGTGTATAGCTATATTATAATATAATATTAATTAAAATAATACTATATTACTATATACTATAATATAAAGAAATATATATGTATAGTATATATTATATTATCTTTATATTATAGTATAATTACGTAAACACACACACAATTTTATATAAAATAAAAATATAAATTTATGTAAAAATATCGATATTTACTATTAATATTTATTATGATAGTATCTCTTTTTTTTCAGTTGGGCCGTTTCTACAGTAATGACAAGACAAAATTTAATCCCAAGTGAAGATGGATCCAGTATGATACATGCTTTGATACCAATGTGGGATATGTGTAATCATGAAGAAGGAAGGGTAAATAAACATTTTATATATCTATATATTTCTCTCTCCCCCTCTCCCTTTTCCTCTCCCTCTCTCGAGACCATATGTAGTAATATTTTACCTAAAAAATGCTCTCTTTTTTAGATAACTACAGGTTTTAATACAACTTCTGATTGTTGCGAATGTTATGCCATGAGAGATTTTAAAAAAGGAGAACAGATATTCATCAGTTATGGTTCAAGAACTAATTCCGATTTTCTAGTACATTCAGGATTCGTTTGTCTAGAAAATAAAAAGGTATATAAGAAATGATAATTTATGTATATGTATGTACATAAATCAACATATTAACATATTATGCGGATCCGATGTTTTCTTGCTTATAATATTTCCTAATCATATCTAAATATATATATATATATATATATATATATATATATATATATATATATATATATACGAAGGTATTGTTGTCATCTGTTAGCAGATAATCAAATTTTCTAATTAAAATGTGATATAAAACGATTTAATATGTTAAGAAAAAAAAAGAAAAAGAAAAGAAAAATTATCTAAATGATATTAATTTTTCTAGGATGGCGTTAGACTACCTCTTGGTATCAGTAAATCAGATCCACTTAGAAAAGAACGTATTGAGCTTTTAGAAAAATTAGGGTTACCGGCGACCGGTGACTTTTTATTAAAAGCTGGCACTGAACCAATTTCGGATTCACTTCTGGCATTTCTTCGTGTCTTTAACATGAGAAAAATAGAACTTACCCATTGGTTGAAATCGGATAAAGTTACTGATTTAAAACATGTTGATTGTGCTTTAGATACCATTGTCGAAGAAAACGTGATGAAGTTTTTATTAGACAGATTAAAATTGCTAATTGCTAAATATCCTTCAACAATAGAGGTAAAAGTTATGATTATATATATAAAAGAAAATTGTAAATTAAATGATAAGTTGAATGAATTATAATATAAAATTGTTTTATTTCTTTGTTTTTTTTTTTTTTTTTTAATCTTATTATATAGGAGGACTTAGAGAAACTCAATACCAGATTACCGAAGATGCAACGCTTGATCGTACAATTGAGAGTATCCGAAATGAAAATTTTATTGAGCGCACTCGATTATGTAGGACAATGGTTAAAAGTCTGAAAAATGAGAGCCACAAAGATGACAAATGAGGAAATGACTATCTTCTACTATTGTCATATGAAGAATCTCTCTCTCTCTCTTTCTCTCTTTCTTTCTCTCTCTCTCTCTCTCTCTCTCTCTCTCTCTCTCTCTCTCTCTCTCTCTCTCTCTCTCTCTCTCTCTCTCTCTCTCTCTCTCTCTCTCTCTCTCTCTCTCTCTCTCTCTCTCTCTCTCTCTCTCTCTCTCTCTCTCTCTCTCTCTCTCTCTCGAATGTAATTTTATTTTTACAGTTACAAGTTATCTCTATAATACTTCGGGATGATAAAAGCCGGATGAAAAGCCGGAGGAAAAAATCTTTGCAATATGATAAAACTAGGATAAGAAAACGGAGAGAAAATGAAAATGAGAATCAATGTTAAATGCATTTAACAGAAAAAAAAACAAAAAAAAAATAAAAAAAAAAACAAAAAATAAATAAAAGAAGAATTAAAGCAAGATGCTGTATATGTAGACGAAAAAAAAGTAAGTTTGATTGCAAAAGTTTTAATGCACGTATATAGAATATACCTCGACTTTTATTTTTCAATGAAAAACAACGATCGCAAAACGCTAGACTATATTTCATATTGCCTTTCGTCGACATATGCTGTGTTCTTATCGGAACCATTTTTCTCAGTGGAATAGTGATCGATCGATCGATAGATCGTTATGATTTACTAACAACTATGAGCTCGACAAGTTGCTGTATTTAATAATAAGTGTATCAAAAAAAGAAAAAAAAGTGGTTATTATGAATAAGCTTTTATTTTTTTTAAAGAGAATACTTAAGGAAACTTAACTCTTGATATCATCCAATATTTTATGGCATAGCTATGCTACCATATAGATCTGTAATTACAAGTACATTGTACATTATAAAGATTTTTGCGAAGGTGTTATTACGTGACTGAGTCATAGTACCAAAAAAAAAAAGTAACAAAGAAGAAAATACAAAAAATAATAAAATCTAACATAACATCTTAAATGCTTCCTAATCATTAAGGTTTCATCTCTGTATGACAATGCAAGAGAAGTTGGAGATATACTTGTACATTACGTTAAAATGCGTATGCTTATACAGAAATTATACATCTCTATACAATGTTTTAGATGTTCTATAATGTAAAGAACGAACGGATTGAGACAAAAAAAAAGAATAATATAACGGTATATTATTTTGAGAGTACATTATTTAATAATCGAAAATTTTTGATGCCCACTCCTTTTTATGCGCAAGGGTACAGACAAATTAGAGAAGCATCATTAAAGCATTTGACATTGTGCAAGCTACCCTGTTTGAACAATTAATAAAATCAAATTCTTATAATATTATTTTTTCCGAATAAAATTTTATAAAATAAATACATTGCTTATAAGCATATAATTATAAATTTAACGTATCATTTTAATATGATTTATAATAATAATAATAATTTGTGTGCCTCTATCATAAATTCGGGAACTTACTAACTCTTAACATAGACATTTATATATTGAGTTTCAACAACAGTACGATTTAATTTCTATAACGTAATTATGTGTTATATATTCGTAAGAGTATAAAATGTATGTTTAAAATTATTACACTTTTGTATTCCAATTTTTCGTACTTCGCAGGAGCAATTAGTAGCGATTCACAGCCAAAGTACTTGTCCACACTGTTGTACCGACGTGTAATCTGCTGCTTGCTTTAAAAGTAATTATTGTTATTTAATTAAACTAACATTTCGACCGCCCGTATAACAAATAGGCGCTTCGCATAGGTTCGGATATGTAGCTTTATTTCCATTACCCTCGTTATGCTCCTTCTCATCCTTCTCCTCTTTAATAGCTTCTCTTTTTATGTCCTCTATTCCGTGATCTTCCTTTACATGTAATATCAGTCGTGTTAAAGCATAAAATATTTTGTCACAAAGATCGCATTGATATGATTTTCCGTCGGCTGCTTCCAAACAATGAGCATGCTCTTTCATAGGTAAATAAGCCTGTCTGTGCATAGCTAAATGTTTTTCATGATCCATTGCGAGAACAAATTCGTAGGAACAAATTAGGCACTTCAAATGATGTTTCATCCACATTGTGTGTGCCTTTAATCTATGTAAGCTATCATAAACTTCACCACAGACGGGACACTTTAAACACTTGTGATTTTGTAATATGGTTTTATTTCCATACAATCCTCCACATTCTTTACACTGGTAAGTCCGCCTTTTTTTGCAAGCATGTTTAAACCAATGTTTTTCTAATTGGGGCAACAAATCAAACACTAGTTTACACATTGTACATACAAATCTTCCTCTGCGATCTCTCTTGATACTGAAACTTAGAGAGCAAATACCCCAGTGTTTTTCAAAATTACTTTTGCGCATTATATTTTCATTGCAATATTCGCACTGATCTTGGTGCTTTGACAAATGGGCGAACAACATACCAGGTTCTGTGTTAGTATATTCGCAAAATGAGCAAGTATATGCTTCTCTTTCCTTATACATATGTGTAAAAAGATGTTTTTGAAATGAGGTCGATGTGAAAAACATAGCACCACAGGCTGGACACTTCAAATAAGGTTTACCACGTTCTGTATAATAGAGAGGAAGAGGTCGGAAACTCTTCAACCAATTGTTACTTTCCTTAAGATCTGCCTCATTTTTCTCAAACTGACTATTATCGAATGTTTTGGTATTATAATTTATTTGTTCCATGCTTTCTTTTATTTCTTTCGAAGTCTCTGTTTGTTCCCCGTTTTTAATACCAATTATTGCTTCTTGTTCGGACACAAATTCGCCCAACAATATTATCTTATTGTGCTGTTTTGAACTATGTTGAATTTTAGAATTTTTTTCAAAAGGGATCAAACTATCATACAGTTTCAGTCCTTTAGTCGTAGTCACAGCTTTATCATTAACTTGTTCAAGACCAGTTAAAATAACAAATTCTTTTCCATTAGGAATAGAAGTGACGTATGATACCGACGAATCTGTATTTACATTATTCCAAGAATTAGTTGCAGACTCACCGTCAACATCTGATCCTTTCTGAAGAAGTAAGACCTTGGATGCTTCTTTCTCCAAGAAATCTTCTTCGTCAGATTGTATAGAAAGCAAAGCGTTTTTTAGAATGCATCCACTACTTTCTTCATGTCCCTTATCACCTTTTTTTCCTCTACAACTTTCTTGGACTCGTACGGTATTAGTTGTAACACCGTCGCTGTCAGAGTCTTTTGACCTTAGCATATTATTATTGCATTAATGTGGTGCACACTTAAATAAAAAGAGGCGCTGAAATAGATAAGAAAAAAAAAAAGAAAAAAAAATATTAGTCATAGCAGTTATGATATATTTGTAATGATTATTAAATATCCAAGTACTTCTCACAAATAACCGTATTATAACCGAGATTAATTTAAAATAATAATAAAAGAGGTCAATAATCATTTACATACTTGCAACCAGTAACACCGTAGAGTTGCATTCATTTTTTTGGGATACGGTACAAGTCATTGCGTATACCATAATGTCCCCACGCTATCATTCGTCGAAAAAAAATGCGAGGAGTACTGGTAAAGAAAATGTACAGTATTTACTTTGCAAATGTCACATGTAACCTTTGTTGATGGGATAAAATTTGTCAGTATCTCGATCATAAGGATCAGCTGTTTCTTCGTTATAAGCAATTGACAGATCGCCAGATTGAAGATACGCGACACTGCAGTTTAACCAATTTATCTACATTCTTAGCGTTGGTATGAAAAGTCTACCTTTCGATTGGTTGATTCCGTCGTAACCGAAAGATTCTCTGCGCGATCTACGTTTTTTTTTCTTTTTTTTTTTTTTCTTTTCTTTTTTTTATATATATGTATATATAAACAACAAGAAAAAGAAAAAAAGAAAAGAAAAGAAAAAAAAATGTACACGTTGAAGAGATATAAATCCGGTTTTCTTACAATTAACTAAAAATTACGATATATATATGAGATATATTCAAATATAAACTATTTCCTCTTTTAAACGTGATGGAATGTATACATTCTATAAATTACCAACATATTGATCAGTAATCTGTTTTATCGACAATAGATTAGAAAGAGCATCTCCCACCAATACTATTCTTTCTTTTTTTTAAATACGATCACTATAGATTTAACAAGAAAGTTTTTTGTTATGATCCAAAAGAATTTACAATCCACAAAAGTGATTAAATTTGATACAAAAATAATAACATTACCAACACTTTGTCACAAACAGATTATAGCGCTAATATTGGTAACAATTAAAACTAAGAATTGTTATAGCTTGAAAATGCACGATAGTTACCTTAACAATGAGCAAACGCGAAGGGTGTCATGGCGGTTATGATCGAATTGGTTGCTTACTTATTAGCGGTAGTCACGTGATTTTGAATGTATTAGTATTTTAAGTATTAGTTATCTTAAAGTAGTTTGATAAAGTAAACTCATTAAATTATTTGTTATATAAAGAGCCGTAGAAAAGTTAAAAAGAGAGAATCTTTTTTTTAAATATAATACAGTATGTACATATATATATATTCGACATGATATACTATACAATACATAAATAAATACGTTAATATTTTATCAAATAATAATACGAATTTGAACTAAAATAAAAATCTAATTTATGAAAAATTTATATGGAATGTACTTGTAGGCATATTGTACTGTCAATAATTTATCGTTATAAACTTCAAAAAGTTAATATTTAATAATAAAAGTTCAAAAGTACTCATTTAATTGTCTTTTGGTACATATCGCTACATATTATTTCCGTCCATCCATATTAATGGTGGATTTTGTGTATCTATGAGAACTTCTTCCTTGACTTCTTGTTTTTGTTCTGGCTCAAACTCATCAATATCTTCGTTATCTTGTACTGACTGAGGACCAGTCGATTTATATTGAAACGCGGAATGGGATAAGTCAACTTCTACAGGGAATAATGTTACTGCCGATAATAAATCTGCGCTATTAGCGTAATATTTTGCTAACCCAGATGCAAATTTTTGTAATTGCCATACGACATCTTGAACATGTTTATTATCGAGCAGTTCTAATTTAACGAGCACATCTGCTCTTAATTTTGCAAATTTAGCACGAGCTTCTTGTCGACATCGTAGAACCAATCGATACTCATAATTTCCAGTTTCAACGCGATAAAGAGGTTCCTGTAATACCGCATAACTTTGTTCTTCGTCATCTAATTCTTTAACTTTCAAGCAATACGAAAGATACTCGAATTTTGCATCTGCATATTTGCTTATCGTTAAACGTGTATCTGGTATTGCTTTATGAAGGTATGTGCCTAAATCATTTAATATAGGTTTCAGCGTTTTTAACATAGTCACTCCAAATTTTTCCATTTGTCTATGTTGTTCTCCGAATTGTCTAAATGCTTCACTAGCACGTGGCTGTGGCTCTCTAACACCTATCGCTGCGAAAGTATCTCCGAATACTAAAATAAACACAAATATTTTTCCATCATTAAAAAAATTTTATTTGATATTTCTTAAGTAAAATAAAATGATATATACTTGCCTTTGTAAATTTGAGTGAGATCAAAAAAGGTATGTAATGTTGCTTTCGCATGAGAGACTAATCCCCTATATAAATTTTCTGTACGTTGCAGAGCATTTAGTCTTTGAACAAGAGCATCATTGCAAAGAATAGCACGCGATAAACCAAGTGCATCAGCAGTTGCACTACCCATCCCTTCTACTAATCGATGTTTAACCTATGATCATTAATGGATGGTAATGCTTTGATAATCAAATAATTTATATTTTGTTTATTATAAACTAATCACCTTTTTCAAAGCAATGTCAAGAGTACGTCCTTGCTTAGGATCAGCATGCAATTTATTGTAATTAATGCTAATTTGGGAATCACAAGACTGTATCATTTTTGCAACTTCTACTTTTGTTTTACCCCTTACAGAGACCCCATTTACAGCTACTAGTTCATCCCCAGATTGAAGAGTACCATCCAATGCAGCAGGTGTATTGTCAAAGATTTGTATAATATATAGACAAGGACAAAGAGGAGATCCACCACCAATACTGATACCAATGAGGTTGTTGTTATCTTTTTGTATTACTACATTTCCAGAAGTAATAGTCATACCCCTAATATATTAACAATACAAAATATTTATTAGTATTTGATCATATTATTTGTTTACTACTACTCTAATACTACTAATAAATTTATTATTAAAAAGTAAACAATATATATATATTTCACATACATATAGATTATTTAGTATATTTACTGTAATATTTCATTAAAAAGATATATAGTATAAACATGCAGAATCATAAAATAAAGTACTTTATTAAATTAAGGAAAAATTTTTATTATCCAATAAATACAAATTCAACTGATTGAATTCATCAAACTATCGAATAAATGAAAGAGACACTCACAGTTGAATATTGGGAAGCTGTGGTATAGATTGATCTTGTGCGACCAATTCTACATCTGGTCTGTATTCCACAAGAGCAAATAATAGCAGAGAAGAAATTAAGCGATGATATATAAGCAAAATGTGCAAAAAGATTTTTTTACAAACATAAAAAAGAATATATATAAAAGTACTAGTGCATACATGCGGTCTTCCATCATGGCTAATTGATGCAATTCAACAATAGCTGGTGGCACGGTGGTTACAGAACCAGGAATTTTATCCTTGATTAATCCACTTGAATTATTAACTGAAGCATTGCCATGAGATATTAATGAATTATCCAATAAGCTGTTCCACCGCGCCGTGGCATCAGAGCATGCATGTTATAAGAAAAAGGAAGCACATTGAAACTGTAACGAAACATATAACAAATATAAATAATTAAGATCTATGATTATCTAAGACCAACATTTTATCTTCCTCGAAAAAGAAGTCATCTTCAAAATCCATGTTTGATTCTTCAAATTTTTCTATCACTGTCTGTAATGTTAGTAAAATATCAGTGAAAAATCACATGTACGTGTTAATATGTATTAAAATCATTATTAAAGTCAAACTCTAAATCAATGGAAGAAGATTAAAAACATAGATGACATATAAATTAAATATGAACTTTTATTGTTAATCAGGATATTGATTAAATTTCAGTAATATGAATCAGTAATTTGAAATTCCAATAATTTATCTATACCTAAAATAAGTTAGATGTCTGTCAAACAAATGTTAGTATACAATAAAGACTTAAATGTCAAATACAAAAGCTTTGATCGCCATCTGGAAATTTGATGACGTCATATTCACTCATGATACTCGTCAAAAGAAAAGTGTATTAAACGTATAAAACTACATAATTAATATATTTTCGACTTATAATATATAAATTTATTATTAAATTTCATTTATACAATCGATATAATCATACATATATATATATATATATATATATATATGTATATATATATATGTAAGCAATATTGAAGGCTATATTAAAATTATTTCATAAAAGACCTGAAGAGGGCTGAAGTGTGTTATGGCAGTAGAAAGAAATCAAATGACTTTCTATAAAATTATAAATATTTTATGGTTAAATACTTCATGTTCCACGTTGACGAATTGACGCGACGTTGTTGACCTTCCACGTAGCATGCGACAATGGTAACGGTCTCGTTATGCCGGAGTATTCAATCGTAGATTCAGTAACAGAGTATATGTGAAATCAAATTAATCTTTATACATAACAGAAAAGATAGTATACAACTAGTGAATTAAAATGAAGAGATTCAGTCTTTTTCTCTTATTAGCCATTCCTCTTATCATTTTAAGTGCAAACAGAGGTAATGTATAATGAAATATTTAATCATTAAAATGTATATTCTTTGATATGGTGACAGTGACAGATATAAAAATTAATAATTATCGTCATTCTTAATTTCTTTTTCAAATTTTTTTTTCATATAAAATATATTGTCTTTACCAATTTTCGAATATAATATTAATGAGAATTTCTGACAGATTTAATTTCAAAAGATCTAATTTCATAACCTAACAAAAGGGTTTATCATTATGACAAAAAGATTTTCATATAACATATTTTTATGTACAATAGTAAAAATTATTTAATATTAAAAGTATTCAATTAATTATAAATAATAATTTTATATTGGCATATATCAAATCACATAAATTTTTTTTATATTTTTATATTGAACAGGATCTGGTGTAGCTTATGCTCAAGAAGATGAAAATATTGATGATATAGTAGATGTAGAAGGTGAAGACAATACAGTTATCACAGATGATGAATTGGAAGAAGAAACAACTAATGCTTCGGCTGATGCAGATACGACCATTTTGTTTACTAAACCTATTCATAATGCGTTATCCACCCTCGGTATACGTTTTATATTCTTATGTATAATTTTATTTAGCATTTCTAATACATATTTGGTTAATAAAAAATAATAATTCTGTTTATAGAGTTACCAGCTGGAAATTTGGTAGAATTTCTTGTTGGTTTCACTAACAAAGGTGAAAATGATTTTGTTTTGGAATCATTGGATGCCTCGTTTCGTTATGCCATGGATTTTAACTTCTATATTCAAAACTTCTCTACATTCTCATTTAATAGAGTAGTAAAACCAAAACATGAAGCAACATTGGCATATTCTTTTGTACCTTCTGAAACATTTGCAGGAAGACCATTTGGACTAAATGTTAATCTTAATTACAGAGATGCGGTATGTAATAAATTAAAAGATAATGTTAAATACATTGATAAGACCTTATAATATATATTTTTGTAGAATGGAATCGGCTATAGTGAAGCAGTTTATAATGAAACAGTACAAGTCATAGAATTAGATGATGGATTGGATGGAGAAACTGTGTTTCTTTATGTGTTCCTTGCCGCATGCGTAATATTGACTTTAGTTGGTGGACAACAACTCCTATCATCTTTTGGTCGCAAATCTCGTTCTTCCACAACACGTAAAGCACCTATAGAAATGGGAACATCTAATCCTAATAACGTAGATTATGATTGGTTACCAAAGGAAACTCTTAATACACTCAGTAAGTACAGGAGTACAGGATCACGCAATAAATCACCTGAAACTTTGAATCCGCCACGTGCTTTCAATGATGTCAAAGAAAGAAATGTGATGTACAAAAAGAATAAACATAGACATTAAATTGGTTATAAACTTATCGGAGAGAATTTTTTATACACACTTTTTCTAGATAAGTCCCCCAGAACACCAAAACAAAAAACCAAGCAAAGAAAAGGAAAGCGGACATCTCCAACAATGTCTGGAACAGAAAATCATTCAAATAATTTGAATAATTTATGAAAATAATGTCTATGATTAATATTCTTCATTAGGTGAGATAACAAAAATGTAATTTGTAAATTGTCATGATACCTGTATTATAAACATCATCATATAAAATTTGGAACAAAACACTTGATATCATAATAAGCTATTATTTAAATAATATGAGATTAGTATATAACAAAAAAAAAAAAAAAAAGAAATGCAAGAAGTGTTGTGTGTTTCATTTGTACAATTTACATAAAAATTTTGTAATTCCATAAATATTATTACCCAGCATACATGTTTCTTTGTAAAACGAGATGGGTATGTATGCATCTATGACAAAAAAGAAATAAACATGTGATTGTTTTATGATTATACTCGTATTAGACACACGACAATGTGATCAGAATAAACTAGCCATTTTATATAAGTATCTTTATGATATATTGCTTCCCCTTACATTTTTAATAAAATTATATAAATCCACGTGATTAATGTTACAGTTTATTTCTTAATAATTAGAATAGAAAATATAAATTTGTTATTCACCTCCTAAAAAAAAATCAATTTTGAAGAATAAAAAATTTGGAAAATTCGTGCAAAATTATATCTTAGTTCGTAATCATATTTTAATTATTGCTAATTTCATTGTTCGAGTTCAGACAATCGAAATAAAGAAAGGTCTTTGACTTACTAAGCCACTGAACTGTTGAGATGTGGAATACATATAGCGACACCATACTTTGAAAACCTACTCTTAACTTTTCTATTCTAACCTATAATGTGCAAACACGAAACGGAAAGTAACGTCGTATCAGATCTTATAAAATAATCACACGTCAGCCTTAGCTAATAGTAATAAGTTACGGTAAAGTGCACAGTGGCAGAGTGTGAAACGCATTTGAAAACATAAGAAAATGTCAGACGTGAGAGACTGGTTTAACTCATTACCAATATTTACAAGATATTGGTTATTGTTTACGGTTAGTTTGTCATTAATCGGTAGATTTGGTTTTATACATTCATCTACACTCGTATTATCCTATGATCGATTTATAAACAATTTTGAAATTTGGAGGCCAATTACCAGTGTCCTTTATTATCCTACGAATCCACCAGCAGGATTTCATTTTTTAATTAATTTGTATTTCCTCTACAATTATTCATTGAGATTGGAACGTGGAGAATATGATGGAAGACCAGCAGATTATTGCTATATGCTATTGTTCAATTGGTTATGCTGCGTTATATTAGGATTCATTAATGGCTTCCCATTGCTCATGGATCCTATGGTATTAAGCGTATTATATGTATGGTGTCAACTAAACAAAGATGCTATTGTTAATTTTTGGTTTGGTATGTTCTTATATTTTTCTAATTAATTTATCCTAATGAATAGATAATAAAAAAAATATTTATCAATTTTTAATAGGTACAAGATTTAAAGCTATGTATTTGCCGTGGGTATTATTTGGATTTAATATGATCGTTTCTGGAAGTGGCATGATGGAGCTCTATGGTATATTAATTGGTCATATCTATGTATTTCTTAAATTTAAATATCCTCAAGAACTTGGAGGCAGAGAATGGCTTGTTACTCCTAAAATTTTGGAAACATATTTTCCTCCTCAAAGAGGTGGAATTCGATGGTTTGGCAATGCACCTACGGAAAGACCTGGTAGACAACAACAAGCTAGAAATGTATTCGGTGGTCACTATTGGGGAAGAGGACATGTATTGGGAGAGTAGTTTTACATATTTAAAATATAGGGAAGGTATCACTTTAATGTTATCAAAGTTATTATCAAATCAGTAATTCAATTTATCGTCATCTGTACATCTTTGAATGTTATTGTATAATACACATACATAAATTAAACAAATAAAAATTGCAATCGGAAACAGAGAGATAAAGATATAATTAAAAAGTGAAAAGATATATCTAAAATGTAGTTATAGATATTATAGTCAGTTACAATTTCAACAATAGCAATTGATTTGTTAAACTTAACATTGATAACTATTTATCTTTTTAGATAACTAGATATATCCAAATGTTTTTGTAATGTACTTTTATAATTTAAAAATAAGTATTTGATAATAATTCAACAATATATATTTACCTTACTTTATAAATGTAATTATTTTCTGTATATTTCCATAAATAATTTAATAATAAATGGCGATAGAGAAAAAAAGTCAAATGGAAAAAAAGAATTATGATTTTGCAATTAATGTTTAGCATATGAAATTTTAACTGTATATAAAGAAATAAAAATTTAATAATTTCTTTTACTAATTAAAATTAGTAATGAGCTTTTTTGTACAGAAATATCACGATACAAGAAAATAAAAAGGATGTAGCTATGTTTTTTAAAAGAAATAGGACAACTATGGAAATAAATGTCTAATACATAAAGAAATGTGATTTTTATATCTTTTATATTTCCAATGCCTTATGACAAATCTGGAAAGAAAAGTAATACATGATGCTTAATACAATATAATAAATAATTTTAATACACTTTTATATAAAACATATGATTTATTAATGAGGTTTTCTCCTCAGTGGCTATGATACCTGTCAGTATTTAACTTTGTAACAAAGTAAATACTAATCAGGCGGATGGGATGCCAACCCCTACCAAGAGCCCAAAACTAACACTTTTCTTTACAATATTATAGCTTATATTAAAGTTATTTTCTGATATTAAAAAACCAAAAATTCAATATATTAAATTCTTATAAATATTATAACGGAAAGTGTGAGGAAAGGGCTCTATACTTACTAAATCATTCTTCTGGAACTTCTAATAATCCATTATTTATATCGTCGATAAGATCATGAGGAGGTCTGCCTTCTACAGTACAACCAACAGACTGACACGTGCCAAGAATTTCTTTTACAGTGCCGCTTAGTTTTCTAGACATTGATCTTTGTCTCATGGCACGAGCAATAGAAACTATATCATCGAATGATAAGTTTCCACTATGCTTAATATTCTTCTGCCTTTTTCTATCTCTTGGTGGTTCTTTGAGCGCTTTTATAACTAAAGAAGCAGCAGATGGAACTACAGAAATGGTAGCTTGCCTATTTTGAATTGTGAGTTGTACAGTAATTTTTAAGCCCTTCCAATCACTGGTAGCTTTGGCAATATCGTCACCAACTTTTTTGGGTGACTGTAAAATAGAATTGGTAATGAAAACAAAACTCAAACATTTTTTTTATTTATGGTATTAACATTAATATTTATATTTTTAGCTTACCAAACCAAGTGGACCAATTTTTGGAGCAAGAGATGAAGTTGCTCCAACTTCACCACCAACGCATCTCAAATATACTATAAAAAATTATACATCATTAATATCACCTTTTTATATATTTAATAATTTCACTATAATAATGTCTTTAAAATACCTTTCTTAATTTCATTAGGATCGAATTTGGGAGGCATTGTATATAATAATTTATAAAAACTTGAAGAATTAACTTAGATGTTATTGGATTTTAGTAACGATTCTTTCCTACATATACACGCGACAAGTTACACGTTACGAAAGAACGGAAAGAGCAATGTGATGGCAACTGGTAACATACTACGTGATTCAAAATAACTTTTCAGGGTTGCCAACATTAGTATGTATATTTTACTTTTTATTCTAAACAAAAATAATTTGTCAAAAAAATTTTGCGCCATTTTTAAAATATTATAATTGAATCCATTAATTCATATTAATATTGTTTTTATAAAATAACTAAGTTTTTATACTTTAATCTTTAAAATGTTTAATATATTAGGTTAGAAAGAAATAGAATATTAAATTCATCTAAAGATCTTCTCTTGCCATAAACTCCTCGTATAAAAGGTAGCAAAATTAAATTTGTGCATTTTTATTTACGTTACATATTTATATAGAGAAAATCAGAAATACAAAGTATATAAAACGTACTAGAGCCAAACTAACTGTATTCGATGACGTAAATATTATTTGGTATCAATTAAAGAAAGAAAATATTAAAAAAAAAATAGAGAGAGAGAAAGAGAGAGAGAGAGAGAGAGAGAGAGAGAGAGAGAGAGAGAGAGAGAGAGAGAGAAAATTATATATAGTTTTGTTAATGGGCATAAATTTGTTTTTACAGTTCATCTTCTATCTTTATTATTAAAACGAAAGGCTTTCACAGAGCAGAGTTATGCCTTTATTACGTGTACGCGTAATACATGCCTGTATCTGCCTGCGTAATATATGTCTGTATCTGCTGTGTAAATAATGAAAAATACATGTATACATTGTATACTTGTTTGTATACTAAGCGCGATAAATGTTACAACAGTGTGTACAATTTATATTTATGACAAGGTTCTGTGTGAATCGAAAACAACAAGCTGTAGCGCAATGATATAGATTTTTTTAAATTCCTTTTTATTATTATTATTATTATTATTATTATTATTATTATTATTAACTTTTTTTCTTCTTCTCTTTTATTAGTGAGCGGCGTTATTTCGTCGTCCTCGTCTTTTGCGGCCTCCTCCGGAAGAACGATTAGAAGAGGCCCATTGTTCGTAAAATCGTTCTGCCTCTAACCATTCCTGGTATTTATACCACCATTCTTCCCATTTGATGTAGTCATCTAAAGTAAGGTCTCGTAAATATCCTCTTGCTTTGTAATAATCGTATCGAACTCGTACATCGTCCCAACATTCTAAACCTCTTGGTCCTTGAGCCAATAATGATTCAGGATAATGTCCAGGAGGTGGAGATTCGTAACCCAATCGAGCGATTCTTTCTTCACCCTCTATTACAACTTTCATAGCATTTTCTCCATCTTTAGTGATACGCATATTTTCCATATCTCTACGATCCACGCTCCATTGAGCCATTTTACCAAATCTACAGAAATAAAATTTCTTTGATGAATCTTAGATTTTTGATCGGTTACGTTATATAATCGAACAATGAATGTATTTATACATTTCAAATTATGATTCGATCAAAATAATTGTTTAAATAATACCGTTCGGATAATGTCATTCTCGGTGGCCCTACATGGGATGCTGTAGAAGAACTGTCGCTATCTTCACTAGGTGAGGAGTCCGGTGGTTGACGCATCATCGGCGGTGCTCCATGGCTCGAATGTGTCTTTTCTACTTTTACAGGTTTGCGCATCTACACAATATATAAAATGAAAAATGTAATAATATCGATGATATCCAGAATATATTGTGAAAAACGTATTACTGCGACGGAATTTATGGCAGCTGGAAAGAAAAAAAAAAAAGATAATTAAAGCAGCATCTATGCTTCGGATTTACATGGATAATATGCTACTAATGAAGAATCAAATTAGCAAATAATGAGATAATATATAATAGATAAAATGTAAGGAAATATACCAATGGTAGAGGATCAGGAACACGTGGATCCTCGGGCAATCTGCTATGATGTTTCTCCTTGCGTCTAACCTTGGCTTCTTTTTCTTTTAAAGCCTTATAATCCTTCTGATGTCTCGGTGGAGGTTGAGGTGCTGGGGGTGGTGTACGCGGACGTGGTAAAGGTGGTGATCTTGGTCTAGTTCGAGGTGGCAGAGCACGCGAACTCGAAGGCACAACCTCTTTAGGATGTGCACGCGCACGTACCGGTGTGATTGATCTTGAACGCGAACGAGATGGTGGTGCTATACGACGACGTTCCTTCGGTGAACAGACGGAACATGATCTATCCGAGCAGGTACTCCCTGTACTAGGACTTCTCGCAGCTCTTCCTCTTGTATGAGAACGTTCTCGTGGTGATCTAGGGCTTCTAGCACGAGGACTACGTGGTCGTGGGCTGTGAGGACTTCTTGGTCTAGGACTTCTTGGACTACGAGGATGACTTCTACTTGGTTCTCCACTTGATGTACCTCCGACATAAAGTTCTTTATATCCACTGTGTCGCCATCTATTCGGATCACGTTCTTCTACTTCCAAAAGCTTTTTATTCCAATAGCTCGACTGAGACTCACGAGCTTTTCGCATGACGGTATCTAATTCCCTCCGTTTGCTCGAACTTTCACCATGTGGTCTAGTCTGGGAGACGCTAGTGTCCATCCTAAGTTTGCTCGAGCTGCTACCACTGCCTCCTCTCCTTCTATCATAGTCTCGTGACATCACTGATAGAGATACGAGTAAAATATTTCATATTAAATATTCGTTATAGATTGAAGAAGATATGAGAATAACGAATATGTAAGAAGGATCCGATGGAAAATTGCTTTTTACCTGAATTAATGAATATTTTTGGAAGATATAGAGGATGTAAAAACAATTCAACACGACGATCCCAATCCTTCCTGTGAAATCACAGTTTAGATTTCAGAACATGACAGTAATACGGCTGCAATAATGAATATGCGCGTTGATCTAATTGCCGTAGAATCTCGAGAGTAAACCAATGCTCGTCTCTTTGCGTTGGGCTGCCTAAACGGTTGATTGGCCTACGTGAAAAAATATACGTAGCAAATCGGTATCATCTTGCGTTGAGTCAAAACACTAGCAGGAAGGTTAGTGTATTTTGCGAAGCGCAATTGCGCTTCGTATTGTTTTAACAATGATAAAATATGAAGAAGAATAAGAAGAAGAATAAGAAGAAGAATAAGAAGAAGAAAAAGAAGAAAAAGAAGAGGATGATGAATCGCGAGATCCAGAATATCCGAAGTTTTTTATTTTATTTTATTACTATTATTATTTATTATTATTATTATTATTATTATAAATCTTTTTTTTTTTTAGTGGACGTATCACCCGTACGCGATGCCTTACCATCGCCACTCTCTCCGTATGTCCAGAATCGTGTGGTACGCTTCGATCCACGATCCATATAACGCTGCGCGCGCGTGTATGAACTTTCGAACGCTTCGAGAAGCGAGTTTTTAGATCGCACGAACGGAAAAACAGACGAACGGACAGATAGACGGACGGACGGACGGACGGACGTATGAGCAGTCGTATGTATGAACAGTTGGTGGACATAGAAAGTCTAGAAATGCATTGTCGTTGAAGCGAGCGCATCATCTTGGCGGTATCGACAAGAAGAAATTGGTAATAAGCCATATATGTATATATATATGTGTGTATACACACACACACACACACACACACATATATCTGTCGGCACTTGTCGTTGCTGTTGTTTACAATGCATTGCCATTGTCGCCGCCATTGCCGTTCCGCCGTCGTCTCACCGTCGGCCCGCTGTTACGACCGTCGAACTTGCACAAAGTGCGCGCCGCCTCGGGAGCAGTGCGATGTTGCCGTTCGGTATTCCGTACCGAATAGCCGCGTGGGCGCGCGCGCGCGCAACCGCAACCGCAATCAAGCGAGCGAGCGAGACCGCACGATCCTCGGGCTCATCGTCAAAGATACGCGAGTATATAAGCGTATCGTCCGGCCTAATCGGTGCCTGGACGAAACGTTCTTGTTTCTCGAGTCATACGACGACGACGACGACGACGACGATGACGACCGCGATGACAATTCGTCGAAATGACGACGAAAGAACCGTTCACGTTCTTTCCCTCCTTTCTCAAGGGAAAGAATGGACGAATGATGATACGTCAAGGTCGCGCAAATTTGCGAACGATCAAACCGCGACACCGTTTTGGTCATTGTACGTACGTACCAGAGAACGAGCGACGAACGAACGAGAACACGAACCAACAATCGCGAATATCTTCGCGGACCGGTTTCGAGAAGAGATTTCGAGACTACGACTCGAACATCGACAAGCGAAGAGAGGAGTATATGTGTATATATATATATATACCGCGTTCTCTCTTCTGCCTCCTTAGCACCCCTTACTTTTTACTCTTTTTTTTCTGGTTTTTTTTTTTTTTTTTTTTTTTTTTTTTTTTTTTCTCGTAATTTTCACGAACGCAAGAGCGAAGTTCGGTTTCTCTCGCTTCTCCTTCCCACTTTCCTTTTTTTTATTTTTATTTTTTTTTTTGCGCACTGGCGGCAGTACACACCTTCGCACACTCTGATTTCTCTTTTTATATCCCGATTTTGCACTAAAATTTTTTTTTGTTTTTAGTTTTTAGTTTTTTTTTTTATATATACATATATATATATATATTTTTTTTTCGTGTTCTCTTCTCTTTCTCTCCCTTTTGCCTTTATTTGTTCAAAGGAAACAGAAACAGGACTCTCATCTGACCCTCGCGTCAGCACTTGGGCTGCGGTATTTTTTTTTTTCGTACCGAAGCGTCAAAGCCGTTCATCCGCTCGCGTCTGATGGTTATCACCTTGAAAATCAATCGGCCATTCGCCGGAGCGCGACTACTTCCTTCGTTATTTTCGTATCACCGCGATCACCGGACTTTGAAGGAACATTCGGACTAACGACGACACTCACTTTTCTCACCCCGGCAACTCGAAAACTTGCATTTTCTGGCACAAATTCTCCACAAAATCACTTCCGCGTGTGACGTAGTATCTCAATAGGGAACGAGGAAAGACGTTGCTTTCCCAACTCAGCAAAATGAGTACCTGTATGTAGTCGTCTACTTGCCTCCTTCGATGCGATACTAATATTATTTTTAACGAGTCGTAACGACGTCGAGTTTTAACTGGTCGATTTTAAGAAGAACGGAAACTTTCGTCCAATCAGTGACATGACGATTTTCTCTGTCCTGAGCATTCGATCGTGCTCATTGGTTGAATCAATAACGCTTTCTCATTGGTAATCTCCATTTAAACTTCTATTATTCGTTGAAGATTCACTCCGCTAGATATATATTATGACTAATGTAGAAGGGTGATAATTTTCGTTCGTAATTTTATTATTAAATGTTTGTTAAATATGGTGATAGCTATAGGTTTCGAGGGTAGTGCGAATAAATTAGGTATTGGAATTATACGTGACGATGAGATTTTATCTAATGTACGAAATACTTATATCACACCACCGGGCGAAGGTAAGTATAACCTAATATATATTATTTTCTATTTTATAATTTTCTCATTAAATTAGAACAAGGAATTTCTTTTTATTTCTCTCTCTCTCTCTCTCTCTCTCTCTCGTGATAAGGATTTTTACCACGTGAAACTGCGGAGCATCATCGAAAATGTATAATTGATGTTCTTAAGGAAGCATTGTACAATGCCAAAGTTTCTATGAAAGAGATCGACGTCATATGTTATACGAAAGGGCCAGGAATGGGTGGTCCTTTGACAGTTGCTGCGTTAGTGGCTCGTACTATGGCTCAGATTTACAACAAACCGATGGTAGCGGTCAATCATTGTGTGGCACATATCGAAATGGGTCGTTTAATTACTGGTAGTACAAATCCTACTGTGTTATATGTGTCAGGTGGAAATACACAAATTATTGCATATTCTCGTCAAAAATATCGCATATTTGGAGAAACAATAGACATTGCCGTTGGCAATTGTCTAGATCGTTTTGCAAGATTGTTGATGCTTTCCAATAATCCTAGTCCTGGATACAACATTGAACAGCTTGCGAAAAAGTAAGTATTAAGTATTAAGTCTTTTGACTTTACTTACGAAAAGATTGTTATACGAAAGATTTTTATATTTGTAAAGATCGTTAGATATGTCTGACACAATGGAAACTTAATAAAATTTCATGAATGTAAAAAGGGGAAAGAAGTTGGCTCCATTGCCATACGTAGTAAAAGGAATGGATGTATCTTTCTCTGGTATTTTAAGTCATATCGAGGAACATCTTTCTAATTGGATCAAGAATGAAGAATATACACCAGAAGATTTGTGTTTCTCTTTGCAAGAAACAGTTTTTGCCATGCTGATCGAAATAACTGGTAAACAAATTATTTTTTTTTGTCAATCAAAATAGTTTACATAGTTCTGATAATTCATATCATTTTTTAATCTAATATATTAATAATTATAGAAAGAGCGATGGCTCATGTGGGAGCAAATGAGGTATTAATCGTGGGTGGTGTTGGATGTAATGAAAGATTACAGGAAATGATGTCAATCATGTGTAAGGAAAGAAACGCAACATTGTATGCAACTGATGAGAGATTTTGTATTGACAATGGCGTTATGATCGCTGTCGCGGGATTGTTACAATATAAGAATGATGGTCCTACCCCTTGGATCGAGACGACCTGTATACAAAGGTATAGAACCGATGATGTACACGTTACGTGGAGAACCTAAGATGTTGAATTTTAATAAAAATATGATTATTTTATTTTCTGAAGGTAGTTCCTTTATAATGATGTCAATCATTCCTTATTAAATTAAGTATATATGATAATAATAAAAGATCTATTTAGAATAAGTAGAAAAAAGTAACAAAAAGTATTAATTCATTAATTCTCAAGATTCATGGATTTATGGATTCGTGATTGGAAGAAAGATTAGATACGTGATTTGTAGTATAATAAAAAATACGACGGGTCGTCGCTGTATTGAATAATCGAAAAACGGTAGTAGCGTTAGATATGTAGGGTAGTGGGCGGGAGTAGGGATGGGGATGTGGGCGAATGTGACACCAGCAACGAAAGATACGCAGAGTTTGTCGCTTGGGATAATCTTCGAGGCACGCGCACAGCTGGCTTCTATCCAAGTAATGTCTCTGTAGGAGATGGCAGCAGTTATAGTAACTGAAGGAGCACCACCACATCACTACCACCACCACTACCACCATCACCATCACTACTACCATTACCGTCATCACGTCAGTATCGCTACCGTCATCAGTAATAGCGGTAGCAGCATCACCACCTTCACCGGTAGTGAAGACGGTAGCCTGTAATATTAGTAGTAGTGTAGTAGAGTAGTGTGGTAATGTAGTAATAGTAATAGTAGCAGAAGCAGCAGCAGCAGCAGCATCGACATCGACAGTATCAGCAGCGTGCTACGTTGGGTTTACTTGGCGCGTAACTTTTTTCCTGTTTTATTTACAAAATTCTCTCTATTCCTTTCTCTCTCTTTTTTACGCACTTATTCTCTCTCTCTCTCTTTCTTTCTTTTAATTTCTTTTTCTTTTGCCAATGAACATATATGTATCTTTACAAAGAGAGATCTATCTTTGGCGACCGCGAAATGCGCGTTGATAATTTGAAGATAAAATAAAAAAAATAAAATAAAAAAAATAAAAAAAAAAAAAAGGAAAAACAAATAAAAGAAAAGAAATTAAAAAAGAGATTTTTTATCGGTCGAAAAGGGTTATATAGAAAAGAGATATATATATTTCGTTCATTTACGGTGTTGGTCGCAGTGCTTTTCGCGGTCCTTGTGCCAAAGAGGGCAAGAAGGGTCATCTTAAGCGGCGTTTAATCGATAGACGAAACGCGAGGAACGTCGATCGCAGCGCTCGCCTGTGAAACAAGTGGCAGAGGAGGAGGCACCAGTCGAGCGTCGTCGTCCTCGTCGTCGCTAGTCGACTCTTGAAGGATTCGAAGAGAAAGAAGAAGAAAAAGGAAAAGAACAAGGAAGAAGATAAACATCGAACGGACAAGATGATTCGTTTGAATTTCACAAAGGAATCATTATAAAGAAATTTTCATCATTGTCCTCGAGAGGAAAATTTTTTCTCATAACGCATATCTATTCAAAATAATATATATCATATTGAGATTATATCGGAAAGAGATATCCCTCTCCGATCGTCATCTTTTATACGTCGTAGACAAAAACGACGAAATGCAGTTGATCGTGGCGCCGGTCCCGCTCTTTTCTTGGTGACTGCTATGCTTGAACGAGAAGAGGTGAGTCGCAAAAATTTCCTAAGTACACGAAGACAACGTCGACTCCTCTCTCTCTCTCTCTCTCTCTCTATCACTCTCTCTCTCTCTCTATCTATCTATCTTTCTCTCTCTCTCTCTATCTTTCTCTCTCTCTCTCTCTCTCTCTATATATCTTTCTTTCTTTCGGCTATTTCCGTATTGTAGCTCTGCCTTCTCGTGCATACGGAACCAAAGCTAAAACACGACGAAGCTAAAACACGAAGCTAAAACACGACTGGGATGATTCTCAAATGTTTTTTTTTGATATTTATATATATATATATATATGTATATATAGTATGCGTGTGTGTGTGCACACATTATATATTTTTTGCCTTCTTTTTTTGCGTGCACTTGTAAAAGTTCGGAAAAAAGAAAACAGAAATGTAAGATTTTTAAGAGAGAATGGAGTTCGACGATAGAACGAGAGAAATTCATCGATTACGTTGTATCAATCAAATTTGAACTTTTCGTTTCGGATACTATCTATATCTATTCATCTTATACCTCTCGATTTCGCCCTACGGGGGCTCAGCGAATAAGCATTAAACGCTCGGTGAACACTGGAATGGTCCGTTCTATCTAATTTAACCTCTTTTTCCCTCTCTCTTTCTGTCTTTCTTTCTAATCCTATATCTGTCAAGGTTTTGATATTCGTATGTATCTTTTTTTGTCAATTTTATACTTACATATATACATACGTACATATATATAAATATATTTAGAGAGAAAAGAGAATAGTGTAGTGTTAGATATTAAATTCGAGTAATCAATAATGCCGAAATATCGATTTCGAAAAATCAAGTGGACCTAGAAAGAGAGAGAGAGGGAAAAAGAGAGAAAGAGAATAAGCTCATTTCTATGGCGTTTAACGCAGTTTAAAGAACAAAGAGTACTAACTTTTAAGATAGTTTAAAATACTTTCGAAAGTGATAATATAAAAATAATAAAAATTAAGTAAGAAATTAAACGAGGAGAGACAGAAAGTACTTCACTTTGTCACAAATAGGTTTCGAAAATTATATCTTTGTCAAAGGCCGAGCCTTGGCTTACTAAATGCAAACGACAGAAAGAGAGAGAGAGAGAGAGAGAGAGAAAGAGAGAGAGAGAGCTGACGTTATATTTTCTCAAAATTCTACCTGGCCAAGAAAGTAGGTTGCGACATGTAAAGATGATATTGTATTAGCCACGCATGACTTTTATATCTTTGGTTTGAACTACTAATAAGATTGTAGTAATAATTATCTACATTAGTTTGCAGGTTAGCTCTTTGTTTTTTTTTGCATAGTTATCAACCATGATGGTAAAACTCATTATTTACATCGTACGTTGTTAATTGTTTAACTTTTCTTTCCCTTTTTATTTCCAAAATATATATATATGTATATAAGTATATATATATTCCTGTATTGTTATAATTGCATGTAAGTACATATGCAATATAAGTACATATACAGGTTAATTTTTTTGGTATGGTACTATCCGTTATGGTAGTCCACCATTTTGAAAATTTACCTACTTCGTGATTTTCTTTCTAACATTTTTGTCTTTACAGTCCATAGTGATATATATCAATAATTCGATTGTCCTAATTATATATGTATATGCATATATTATACATACGAAATTTAATTTTTTGGCATGGTATTGTTTATGACGGTAGTCCATTATTTTGAAAATTTACGTACCTTGTGATTAGCTTCGTAATATTTCTTTCTTTTCATTTTAAAATGATATATACATAAGAGAGAGAGAGAGAGAGTGAGAGAGAGAGAGAGAGTGAGAGAGAGAGAGAAAGAGAAAGAGAAAGAGAAAGAGGAAGAAGATAAACGAATCGGTGTAAAGAGTTATAAATTCGATTTCCGAGCCAAAGTTAAAAGCATGTACGATCGTTTGGCGAACTACGTTGGACAGTCTGTTTGCTTTCAGTGTAATTTGCGAGCCACTTGAAATCATCTCGTTTTCTATCGAGTACACTACTCGAAACAACTAAACGATCTTGTAAATTAGGGCTTTTAAATCGATGTCATTTAAGTGAATTTTTCAAACGGCACATACTTATATATATATGTACAAACATAAATGGCCCAATCGATCGATCCAATTTGAATATTCTTATATTTTTCAAATTGTGGGGTTTACAGGATAGGTGACTATCAAGGAGAAAAGAAAGAAATAAAGAAAGAAAGAGAGAGAGAGAGAGAAAGAGAGAGAGTGAGTTTGGGATAGATGGAGGAAAATAAATTAGGAGGGATAATGAATCTAATCAATACGAGATACCTGACCTGAATATATTCGAACAAAAGTAAGAAAGAGAAGGGAGAAAGGGAGAGAGAGAGAAGGAAGAAATGGGAATATGTCATGAACAGATATCATCTCAGCAATAGGTTATTACAATTAAATTTCGAACTAATGAAATTCGAGATGGAAGAGGATAGATATAGAGAAAATTTCAAGGCAATTATGACAACTTACTGATCGTTCGATAAGATTTATAAGAACGAAATGTTCGAATGTGATTTGCTACAATTAAAATTAAAAAGAAAGTAAAAAAAGAAGAAGGAGAAAAAACCAATTTTAAAATAATCGTGATCAAGAAGATTATGATGTTTATATCAAATAAAACAGTTCGATCGTAGAAAAAATTGACTGTTACTTATCGCGTCAGTATCATTTAAACGTTTGATCTTATAATTGTACATTAAATAAATGATCAGTATTACTAATAATAAAAAAAAAATATTAATATGACGTCATATAAGTGATGACATCCTTCCAACGCGCAACCATGACAATTAATTATTTATATCGACCAAAATATTCCTATATAGACGAATTATATTTGTTATACAAATTTTTAAAAAAAGATCATTGATTAATAAAAAATATTAACCAAATATTATAAATGGAAACATATATAATTATATATGTCTTTCTAGAAGATTTCGAAGAAAAATAGATTAAGGTTAAGAAAAAAAAAAAAAAAAAAAAAAAAAGAAAAAGGAAAGAAAAGAAAAAAGAAAAAAAAAAAAGAAAAAAGAAAATGATTTCAGGCGTTTTCCTTTTCTTTTTTTTCCTTTTTATCCCTTCGTTTTTTCTTTTTAACGCGAAGGAAATCTTCTAAAAGATCTAAAGACATCCCAGTTAGTTAATGAGTGCCGGGGGGTAGTGTGGGATTGTTATTCATTAAAAACCCCACGATCTCTCGGGTATTATCTCTTGGAATGTCTTTTGGATTATATCGTGGATAGAGTCCCTGGGCGAAAGTGTACTATCCTTGGAAGGAAAGATGGGTTTGGGGGTGTTATCACCTGCCCCTTCTCCACATTCCATCTCATCCCAATTCGCCCCATATACCCTCGTTACCCACATGAAAAGATGCATGTTAGGCGCATCCTCGCAGACTCTGCATCCTGAAGCATTTTGTACGTGCCGCCAAGTGTATTTGCGACACGCTGGCTAGCTAGGTCACTAGGGGATAAAAAATCGATTCACTTCTGTCCTTCTCTTTTCCTCCCTTTCTTCCACTCGTTCCACTCCTCTCTCTCTCCCCCCCTTTCTTCCCAGTCTCTCTCTCTCTCTCTCTCTCTCTTTCTCTCTTTCTTTCTATTTTTCTATTTTTCTCTCTTTCTCTCTCTTTCCCTCTTCCGTCTTTTCTTCGTAAGAGGCTCGTTTACTCGTCAAGAGGGAGTTACCTAGATATCATATTCATGTATTCTCGTTGTATCCTCCTTTTGGCTCGAAACAAAATACATTAGGTAGGTAAACAAGAAAATAGGAAAGGACGAACAAAAAAAAAGAAGTCTCGATATCTATCTGAGAAATATTTGTCAATTTTTATGGTATTGAAAATTGCGTCAAACTTTACGTCTATCGATTCGAAATAACAAGGATAATATAAATAAGTCTTATATATGTAAGACTTATGTATTTCATACTTGAATAACACACATACATACACACACGCATGCGCGCACAAGACAAAAATATTTATATTATTCGTTAGTTCGTTCGATTAATTAAATAAATAATAACGGTTGCATATTTAACGGAAGATATTTGAGAGAAAGGAGTTCGTCTTTTTCTTTCTTTCGTTTTAGAGCTCGATCGATTGAGGTAACTACCTGCTATATAATTTTATTAAGTTTCTGTAGAACCCTTAATGAAATTCGAAGATTCGAGAATAAAAGTTTTTATTTGCGATTTTTTGTGAAAAAAGGAAAAAAAATTTGTCCGCGTGTGAAAGGAAAAAAAAGAAAAGAAAAGAAAAGAAAAGAAAAGAAAAGAAAGGGAAGTCTGAAAAATTTCATTAAAATCAATAGGTATAATAGAAATTCTTAAATCGAGAAAACGTGTTCTCTTGATCAAAACAGTGTTACATTTTGGTGGTCAAGGGGGTTACGTTGTGCTATTTACAGTACTCGCGCGGACAGAAGTTTATGTTCTACCGATAAAAGTTCCGAAAATAGAACGGAATCGATTCATTAGATTCTCGACGTTCCAAGAACAGGAAACTTCGAGTTAGGATATTTGAAAGCGATGACGACGATGACAATAACGACGACGTTTCCGCCGCGTAGATTATGTAAAAGCTTTTTTAATTTTAATATTTTTTCCTAAAGTTGGCAATAAAAAAGATCATTTCCCAATAGACTAGAGGTACTTTTTTTTTATGTTCTTTTTTTTATACATAGTCGATCTGTGTGGATATCATCGAACCACGTGGGATCTTATCTTGATCATCGAGACAGGTGCTTTCCAATGGAATTTAGGTCAGAGTTTAGTAACCCCCAAAGAAGCGTATAAATATAGTGCTAAGGTAGTCATATATGACAGCGTGAGATATATGATGTACACTTTTTTTTCTTTCTTTTTTTCAACAATTTATACGAAATCGTTTATATTCTTTTTCTCCCCTATTTGTCTTCTTTTCCCTCCCATATAGAAAGTGATCTACATACATATATATTCATCCTAAGAAGACTAACTGCAACGAGCTCCATACGAAAATAGTAACACTCGGGATTGTATCGTTCTTGAAATCTGGCCCCGTTACGTCTGGAGGCGATACGATATGATCGGTCTTTGGTGGAGTGGTAGTTGTTTAAAGGAGATGGTTAGGATGATTTCGCACATAAACTTGCACGAAAGCTGAGAGAAGATATGAATGGATGGATGAATGAAGGGAAAGGAAAATCGAATTTGACCTAGATTAACTTATTGTATTTTGAATGGATTGTTGTATGGTAAGATTGTTAAGTAAGAAGATGCTTTAATGATTTACAGATGATGACCGGGTGGTTCGCAGCGAGGGAGTCGAGGGTGGAAGATCGACGTAGGGACGGATGAAGCGGACGAGGCGTAACGTCGTCGCGGAGGAGGAGGACGAATCAGAGGAGGAAGAGGAAGAAGAAAAAGAAGAAGAAATCAAAGAACGAGAGGGAGAAGAGATAGCGAGGGAGAGGCGGTGGAGGAGGGGCAGGGGCGGAGGAGGGGGAGGAGGAGGAGGGGTAGGAGTAGAAGCAGAGGGGTCGGTTAAGTTTTCTCAATCATCGTCGTTGTCGTTGTCGTTGTCGTTGTTGTCGTCGTCGTCATCGTCGTCCTCGTCGTCCTCGTCGTCCTCGTCGTCGTTGTCGTCGTAGTCGAATCTGCCTGTCAGCGTTGACGTACTCGGCCGATGTTAAACGACAAGAGGTTCGAAAACGACGCACTGGCGGCGGAGAGCGAGCGTCGTAACAATGGGAGCGCCGTGGTCCCATCAGGCCCGATGGTGTTGTTGTCGTCGTCGTCGTCGTCGTCGTATGCGATACCAAGCTATGGAATCGCAAGCGTTGCTTGTAACGATCAAGGATTCACGTTCGAGGGCGTCGGTACGAGGACGACAATGACAACGATGACGACGACGACGGCGACAAGTTTACGCCGCGCAGCTACCGCGGCGGTAGGTGGCGGAGGGTTCTGCACCGGAAGTCAGGCCCCATCGGCGGTCGGAGCCGTCGTAGTTATGGGTGCTGGCACCGGTTGCACAACTGGCGAACGTACGAGTAGCAGTATAGGCTATCCGAAGGAGGTTCGATACGCGTCGACGAGCGTAACTTCGGCTCTCTCGCCGGCTATTCCGTCAGCCCTTCCATCGGTTCTTCCATCGGTTCTTCCATCAGCTTTAACATCGGCTATACCGTCGGCTATTCCGTCGGCAGTCCCGTCGATCGTCGGCGGGCCAACGCCGACGATCTCGGTACCGCCACCGACCACGCCGCCGGCCACTGCCGGTGGGGCTCTCGTTCAAACGGGACAAGTCTCGATACTACAACAACACCAACAGCAACAACAACAACAACAGCAGCATCAGAGCCAGCTACAACAAACGTCGATGCCGCCGCTACCACCGCCCCTGCCGCTGCAGATGCAGCAGCAGCGTGCCTTCTCGAGGTCTATGACATCTTTACCGCCAGAACCTTTCATGATAATGCGTTCGAAGGCCCTAAATCGCCGGGTCTCGATCAACGTCGGTGGCGTCAAACATGAAGTATTATGGCGTACCCTCGAGAGGTTACCGCATACTCGGCTCGGACGCCTTCGCGATTGTAATACCCACGAGGCGATCACCGAACTTTGCGACGACTATTCCCTTATCGACAACGAGTATTTCTTCGATCGGCATCCAAAATCATTTAGCTCAATACTCAATTTTTATCGTACCGGAAAGCTTCATCTCGTAGATGAGATGTGCGTCTTAGCGTTCAGCGATGATCTCGAGTACTGGGGCGTCGATGAGCTTTACTTGGAAAGTTGCTGTCAGCATAAGTATCACCAACGAAAGGAGCACGTCCATGAGGAGATGCGCAAAGAGGCCGAGTCTCTCAGGCAGAGGGAGGAAGAGGAGTTCGGGGAGGGGCAATGCGCGCAGTATCAAAAGTGGCTCTGGGATCTTCTCGAGAAGCCAACCACCTCCATCGCCGCGAGGGTGAGTCTTTCAAAAGCTTCTCCAAGAATTTTTTTCTTCTTTTTTTCTCTTCCCTCATTTTCTTTCTCTCTTCTCCTCGTTTAGTCGATCTATCTAGCCATCTACCTACCTATATATCTACCTATCTACCTCTATCTATTTATCTATCTATCTATCTATCTATCTATCTATCTATCTATCTATCTATTTATCTATCTATCTATCTATCTATTTATCTATCTATCTATCTATCTATCTATCTATCTATCTATCTATCTATCTTTCTATCTATCTATCTATCTATCTATCTATCTATCTATCTATCTGTCTGTCTGTCTGCTTGTCTGTCTGTCTATCTGTCTCTCTGTCTGTGTGTCTGACTATCTCTCTGTCTATCCACTTTATCCATCTATCTATACATCTATCTTTTTCTAACCGTTTCGGTTCGTTCGTCGGCGAGATATGTGCTTAACCAGAATTGCGATAAGAGAAAACGTCGCGTCTCGGTCTAACCAAGAATGTAGGAGGAGGGAAAATACGAAGAAGCTGAGATTTACCTTCATTTTTGAACGGTAGCCAAGCGTGCCGCAACGCCAATGATATTCTGGCATCGATAAAACCAAGCAAACGTCGAAGGGCATCCAAAGAAATTTAATTCTCCTTCTTCCTATCCTCTTATCTCTCTTCCCCTCCGATGATGTTGATAATGATCAATTCCTCCTCTTTCTCCTCCTCCTTCTCTTCTTTCTCTTTTTTCTCTTCCCCTCGAATTTATCGACCGATTCGCGACGTTTCCGTTATTCGTAAAATACGACGACTGATGATTCACCGTGACCTAGATAAAAACATTTTCTTTTATTATTTTCTTTTTATTTTTTATTTCTTTTATTATTTTTTTTTTTAATTTACTAATCCATTTACGGTCTGTCTCCACGTTTACAGTTTCCGCCGGAGCATTTACTAATCAAGCAAAGGTATATTGATTAAATCGATATTAGAGAGCATCGATTAATATTCGACGTAGCTCACAGCATATATTGTGTTATATACATATATACATATATGTATATTATATATTATATATATATATAAATTTATTATATATTTATATTTATATTTTATATATATATATATATATATATATATATATATATATATATAGACGATAAATTAAATGTAGTGAGAACGTTTGCGAGCGTTTGCGTATGTATATCTTTTGGAACGTTACAAGTTGTCATTTTACCGCCTTTAATTTATTTATTAGAACGTTATCACACTTAGGCTAGTTTATTCAATATCGACCCTGATCGTACCTCGACGTACGTTGAAAACTCCGTTGAAAAATTTTTTATCGTATTTTCATCGAAATATTTTCTTAAACGTCGAGGACTGATCGAAGCTCGTAGTTACGTGTGTCAATTTCAGTCGATAGGACGCAACGAACCAAATTATTAATTTAGATGAACTTTTTGTATTCTTTTTTCTTTTTTTTGGCATTTTAGTTATTATTATTATTACTATTATTGTTAATATATTTTTTCTTTATTTTATGCTCGCTTGTGATATTTCAAACCCACTTATTGTCTTCCTATTTTTCCTGTTTTTTTATATATATATTTTTTTTAATTTTTGTGATTGTTCATTATAAAACACTTTCTCACTTATCCCACCTTTCTTTCTCTCTCTCTCTTTCTCTCTCTCTTTTTCTCTCTCTCTCTCTATATATATATTATTATTAATATTATTATTAATATTATTATTAATATTATTATTATTATTATTATTATTATTATTATTATTATTATTATTATTATTATTATTATTATTATTATTATTTTTCTTTTTAATTACTATAGGTATATATTGTATTTATTGTATTAATAGTAATTGAGTAAGTATTTTGAATATAGTAGAAGAGATCGAATGTTGTTTTTCTCCATTATCTTGATCTTCGTAATGTATGTTTTATTTCTAGGTGGCAGTTATGACGACACATATTTAATTATATAATATATATATATGTACATATATATATATACTTATGTATATCTATCTATATATATCTTTTTTCATATAATATAATTAAGCTTTTCTAGCTCTTTTTAGTATAAAATATAAAATCTATGCCGTTTTATGTCTATAACGTGCTATGGATGATAATGGGAGTGCATTATACGCGATTACCAGGTATCACGTAGATTCTTTCTCGACACCGCTCCCTATGAACTACCACAAATACGATAGTTTCGCTACGAGCGAATTCAATTCGACAACTAATATTTATTAATCTAACGAATGTTATTGGAACGAAAAAAAAAAAAACAAAAAAAAAGAAACCAAAAAAAGAAAAAGAAGGTACAAAAAATATTACTATTATTATTATTATTATTATTATTATTATTGTTGTTGTTGTTATTATTATTATTGTTGTTGTTGTTATTATTATATATATATATATATATTTATGTAAATAGAGTGTATCTTTAAAAATGTGGACATTTATTCCACAAAGAATTAATGTATGAAAAATATATTGAAAAGAAAAAACTTAGCGTTTCTGATATGCCGAATCCGACGTTCCTAATCGATCGATCGAATCGAGTCGAATCGAATTGTATTGATGTAATGTGGCCAGAAAATCGCCGATAATTTCTGTAGTAATTTTACACAAAACTTCACAGTAATTCGTATCTATAGACGAATAATTATATCGCACGGGAATGTTCTCGTTATATTTATTTTTTTTTTATTAATTTTCTTTTTCTTTATTTTTTTCTTTCTTTATTTATTTTTTTTTGTAACAAGTAGACATAGTAGATGATCGTTTAGAACGAACGTTTAGGCTACTATTGTAGAAAATGTCAGTGAGCACCGAATTCTTTTCTATTCTTTTCCCGTATGTACGAACGTCGAATTCAGTAAAGGAACGTAAGATAATAAATTGGTATGAACGAAAGAAAGGCAAATAAAAAATGAAATAAAATAAAATAAAATAAAATAAAATAAAATAAAACAAACAAATAAATAATAATAAAAATAAAAATGAGAAACGAAAAAGAAAGGAAAGTAAAATAAAAAAAAGACTAAAAAGAAAGAAAAAAAATTAATAAAAACAAATTGTAAGAGAGAGAAAAATTAAAATGTGAGAGAATCTTCGAAGCACGCAGGCGGCGCCCTTTCGCGAATGTTGTAATTGTCTCTTTTTCTCTGTGTATATGTATATATTTTTATATATATATGTATATATATATATATCTATTTACCTTATACTAATATATATGTATATAGGTATGTGTGTATATATATATATATATATATATATTATACGTATCTATATACTACGCATATATATACATATATATGTATGAACGGTCATGCTTATATATATATAAACATATATATATATATATCTAATATTGTTGCCGTACACACCACAAACAATACACATTGCACACACTATTGCTCTGAGATTGATTAACAAAAATTGTGCGGGGTTCTAACGTGGCAGCACCCAATTCCTTTTTAATCAACTCTCTCCAAGTGCTCTAACTCAACGACGAAATACTACTATCTTTTTTCTACACGACGTAAGCACGTCAGTCACGAATCCAACGAAGCCGGTGAGATTATAACTCGTTTTGTTCGTTCCATCGCATCTCGCGATACTCTTTTTTAACTTTTTAAAATAAATAACCACAATTAAATTCTGACATGTCGTATTGTTAAAAAAAAAGAAATGAACGAAAGAAAGAAAAAAGAAATTTAAATTAGTGTCTCGTACAATCTTTTTCATCGATTCTCTTTTACAAAAAAAAAAAAAAAAAAAGGGAACCGTTGCTCTCCGTACAACGAAATATTTTAATCCTTTTCCATATAGGAATTTTAATTTTCTAATTTAAAAAAAAAAGTCATGAAGGGTAAACGTTCAAGTAACAATGGCCAGCGACGTTAATTAATTAATTAATTTAAAAAAATAATAAAATCGAACTGACAATAGCGTGTGAACGTTAGACGTGTAATATTGCATGTTCAATATATATATATACCTCGAGGAATTATCTACGCGAAGAAGAAAAAAATTTTTTTTCCGTCTAGAGAAAAAGATGCTTATTGTTAGTTTTATATTAGTGAAATCAACGCGTATGTCTTAACGGATCTATCAATATTATAGAAAAAGTATAGATTATCCGTGACGTATGTATGTTTATTTCAAACAGTAGGAAAAAATCGATTAATAAGACCGAAGTTTAGAAGATTACTCGCGCCGTGACTAAAGCACTTAGAACGGGATTAGAGGATAGCTCTACTTCGATGGTAAAATATTTTTTTTTTCTTTTTTTTTCTCGCCGAAAGAAATTATAAATTTTTTTTAATTTTTTTTAATTTTTTTTTTTTTTCATTACGTCGATCCAGCACGCAAATAACTTTTCTTATGTTCACGATCGAGGGATCTCGAGTCGAGCTCAACGAACATTCGTTTTCATTAATAATCATTCGAATTTATATTAATGATTAAAACAAGTAAATGTACAATTAGTTTCGAAAACAACAAATTTTGTCGATCTAGTTGATGAAAAAGAAGAAAAGAAAAATAATAATATTAATAAACTAAAAGAAATGTTTGATTGATTTGTCGAAAAAAATTATGTCTATCTGTTCGATGAAAAAAAAAAGTGGAAAGAAAAAAAAAAAGAAAAACAAAAAACAGGAAATTCATATAGATCTAATAAATAAATAAATATATATATATGTATATTTTTTTTTCTTTTTGACGAGTTCAAATTCATGTGTGACATAAACAAAGTAACACAATAGAAACGATCGTTCCTTAGCCTTGACTCGAGCCATTTATTACGCGTTTTATTATTCGACTTGGGGAGAATATATATGTAATACAGAGTATAAAGCTTGCGTTTTTATCTTCACTCTGCACTTTTTCTGTCCTCCACGTTGATTTACGAATTTACTCGAAAAGATCTCGCCTTTTTTTGCACACCGATCGCGGTCCGCTGGCTTTTCCTTACTTATTACTTTTGTCTACTTCTTAATATCAAAGTCTCTATTTTTCTTTTATATCCCCTCGTTATTTCTTTTCTCATGGTTTCAAACGAAATCGTAGAAACTAAAGTTTTACTATTATAGTAATCTCACGAAAGAAGAAAAAAAGAAACAGGATCTTTTGTAAAAATAAATACAATATTTTGCGAGAATATCATATTCAAAAGAGTCCTTAATTTTATAACATATGAAATTAAGCAAGTTCAATTGTAACAATGAAGAAAAAAAAATACAAATTACGAATAAATAAAGGAGATAATAATAATAATAATAATAATAATAATAATAATAATAATAATAATAATAATAATAATAATAATAATAATAATAATAATAATAATAATAATAATAATAATAATAATAATAATAATAATAATAATAATAATAATAATAATAATAATAATAATAATAATAATAATAATAATAATAATAATAATAATAATAGTAAAAAATGGAAAAAGAAAAAAATAGAAAATTAAAAATGTAACACGTTCAACGATTTCGTTTAGAAACTTTGCTTTTCCCAGCAGTTAATATATAATATGACCGCACATCGTATATCTAAAAGCGCACGTGTAACAGCTTTCTATAAACAATTATACTTACCGTACGTATTTATACACACACATACACATTTATTATATACACTGTCGTATACCACTAGCACGATCACTTTTCATGTGGATAAAATGGTCACTGTTCTTTCTCTCTCTCTCTCTTCCTCTCTTTCCCTTCCTTCTTCCTCTTTATGTATTCATCCCTTTCTCTCTTTCTTTCTCTTTCTCTTTCTATAAATAAAATGAATATATATATATATATATACTCATTTTTATCTCTTTCTAACTTTCTATTGAGGGAGAACAGTACTTTTGCCCATTTTGTATGCATGCAGGACAAGATTCCTTTTATTCTTACGTTACAAAGACCTTTTTATGTTTTTGCTTGAAAATATATTGCATTATATATATATATATCATATTATTAAGCCGTCTCGAGGAATTTAATCATATTAATCGTTAACGATTGACAATGATCAATGGTCAATGATCAATAATCAATGATCAATGATTGAAGTTTACTGTCTCTTTCTCTTTCTCTCTTTTCCTTTTTTCTCCGTTAAAATTAATTTCTTTCACGTTAAAACGATTAAAAATGATTGTTCGATTGAATTTAAATCGATGTGGTGTTAATAGAATTGTTTTGTAACTCTAATATGATTTTTTCGTTTTTTTTCTTTTTCTTTTTTTATTCGATTCACCACGAGACGGTGAATTTTGTTCACTTAATTATTATTAGTTTTGAAAATGATATACTATAGTTATAACGTTGTCTCGAGGAATCTACAATAGATCAAATTAATAATCGATGAATTCAAATCTTTATTTTTTGTCATGTTTAATATAGATTTAAAAATGATTATTGAATTTTTTTGATTGAAGAGATTATTTAATATTTGATTGGTGTTCTTGGATTTTTTTTCTTTCTTTTTTGCTTCTTTTTTTCTTCTTTTTTTCTTCTTTAATTAACCACGAGACAGCGAATTAGATTGCTGTCATAACTTGAAATTTGTGAATGATATAGATATACAATTACGCCGTCTCGAGGATCTAGATCGAGATAATTTATTAACGATTGGAAACAATCATTGAAATCAACTGTCTCTCTCTCTCTCTCTCTTTCTCTCTGTGTTAAAATAGATTTAAAAAGTAATTATTGAATAATTAATATAAATTAGTTTGGTTTGATTAACCATAGGATGACAAATTTGTTCGGTATTATATATAATTACAAATTTGCGAATGATACAGATTATAGAACAAAGTCGTCTCATTAAGAGTAAAATCGAGTTGATCGTTAAGAATTAAAAACGATTATTACAATCTACTCTCTCTTTCTCTTTTTCTCTCTTTTTCTCACCTTCTCTCTCTTCGTATTAATATTTCCAGTAATAAGTAATTATAGAATTATAGAAATAAGTAATTATAGAATTTAATTTGAACGATTTTAACACTATCTTCAGAATTAGTTCGATTTGATTGACCACGAGACGGCAAATTTGCTCGGTATTTACAAATAATTAAAACTTTGCGAATGTTAGATACAATAAACGCCGTCTCGAGGAATAAAATCTTGTTGATCATTAACGATTAACAAAGATCAAAATCTATTCTAACTTTTGTATTCGTTTTAAAATTTTACAAATAATTATTGGAATATAATCTGAACGATATTAATAATAAATTAAAATTTGATTTGATATGATTTAATCGACCACGAGACGGCGAATTAGCTCGGTTATCCGTAATTATAAATTTGCGAAACGAGCGCCTCTTACTTTTTTGCGTTTTAAAAACAACATAATTTTTGCTATAACCCTTATGTCTACGAATTGATTTCGCATTGTAGCGATTGCACCGACGACGCGACGAAGACTATATATATATAAAAAAGCGCGATTAAATAAATCAATTATATCTCTATATATATACTTACATATTACATAGATATCAAGGGTGATATATTTTTTGGTGGTTGGGATTTATATTCCGCACTGTGCTTTAAGCCAGATTTATTATATCCAGGAGGAATTCAGTTAATAAAGAACATGTATATAAAGATAGCTAGCGTGTGGCGTACGGGGTGGGATAATAATATTGATAGAGACAGAGGGAGCGGGGTTTTGAAGGGAATAAATAAATGATGTTTCTTCAATACGCTTGCCGAACAACGTGCAAAACATATTTTTTGTGAGTCGAGCGACGTCGGGCAGACTGCCTTTAAACGACGAGCCACTCCTCTCGGTGCTGCTGCTTTAAAGCGTCCAATATTTGCCTTCTAAATGCGCCTGATGTCTTTCTTGCGCAATATCGGATAGAGAAATTCGCCTTCATCCCTCCCCTTTTCCATCCTCAAACGAAAAACGACAAAGACAAAAAGAAAAAGAAAAAAAAACGACCCATACAAATCCATGGGAAATGAAAATGTCCGTTCTTTTTTGCTGTTGTCGTTGTAATTGCCATTGCTTCGCGTATATATATATATATATATATATATATATATATACACGAAGGCAATATATATATAATATATGTGTGTGTTTGTATGTATATACACACATACACATATATATTTATTCTTCCTTCAAATCTTTTCCTAGCCCGTTAGTGATCTTTTTTATGCTGGCCCATCGTTCGCACTTTTACACGTCTCAAATATGTGGAAAGAAAAAAAAAAGAAAAGAAACAAAATATATGTATATATCATAAGTACACCGTTATATCTCAACTCATTACTTCTCTTATCGATATAGACCAAATTCATCATCGTTTTGTATTCTTCGTAGAAATGTATTCTTCGTATTGTTTTTTCTTTTTTTTTCTTCTTTTTTTATCGTCCTTTCTTTTTTCCTTATCGCGTTTATATATCTTTGAATAAAATGAAAAGGATAGCTTAAGATTTCTCCTATAATTCAAGCATATTTCTCTTGCTTCTTTAATAAATCCTTTTGTTCAACGCCAGATACACACATATTTCGTATTTTCAATCATCTTCCGATAGTTGTCGCTTCGCTTCGATTCGCCATTTTTTTGCGCGGAAAGAAAAAAAGAACATTTTTTCTAAATTATATTATACAGCATATAATTTTTTTAATCTCTGCAGCTTAACAGCCTTTTATAATCACCGTTATACATCGCTTTTCGTAATACGAAAGAGCTTATTATTGTGTATACCATTTTTGGTTATGGCTTCCGTCGTATTTTTGAATAAAGGAGGAAAGAGGGAACACTCCACTTTGTTGGAACACTTTGAAGTAACTTTCATTTCCTCTGTCCTTCTTCTTCTTCTTCTTCTTCTTCTTCTTCTTCTTCATCTTCTTTTTGATAGCTACGCTTGTGTATCACACATATTTGTAATTTATCGTTAAAATATTGGAGGAAATTCGAGAGTCAGAAGAAAATCTTCTGGTTTTATAGGTACTATACTACTCGAATTTATCGTTCGTTTCATCTGTATTTCTATTTCTCTCTCTCTCCTTCTCTTTCTCTGTCTTTCTTTGTAATACGTAATCTTATTCTCATTCTTATTCTCTTCTTTTTTTTTTACCTTCTCACTTTCTCTGTCTCTTTCTCTCTTTCTCTCTCTCTCTCTCTCTCTCTCTCTCTCTCTCTCTCTTTCTCTCTGACTGTTACGTCTTAGGAGGTCTTCGTTAGGTATTATTAATCAAGAATTAGATGGAAAGGAGCGAAAGTAAATGTCGACATTAGCAATTGAAGGTTTTTTTAGAGGAGTATATAATTAGGCAAACGATCAAACTTAACGTTTGACCGGTTGAACGTCGGTTTTCCAGGTGATAGCTGTGATATCAATACTCTTTATTGTGCTTTCGACGATCGCACTAACTCTCAACACCATTCCTAGTATGCAAGTGAATGATGAGAAGGGGAACTTTCAAGACAATCCACAGCTTGCCATGGTGGAAGCCGTGTGTATAACATGGTTCACCCTCGAGTACGTGCTTAGGTTCAGTGCTTCACCGGACAAATGGAAATTCTTCAAAGGCGGTCTTAATGTGATCGATCTGTTGGCTATACTGCCGTACTACGTATCCCTGTTCCTGGTCGAGACTAACAAGAATGCGACCGACCAATTCCAAGATGTACGCAGGGTAGTCCAAATATTTCGTATAATGAGGATTTTAAGAATTTTGAAGTTGGCCCGCCATTCGACCGGGCTACAGAGTCTCGGCTTCACTCTACGTAACTCTTATAAGGAGTTGGGCCTGCTGATGCTCTTCCTGGCAATGGGCGTCCTCATATTCTCTAGTCTCGCCTATTTCGCTGAGAAGGAGGAGCCCGGGACCAAATTCATAAGCATTCCAGAGACCTTCTGGTGGGCAGGCATCACGATGACCACCGTCGGATACGGCGACATCTACCCCACGACCCCGCTCGGCAAGGTGATCGGCAGTGTGTGTTGTATATGTGGTGTCCTGGTAATCGCGTTACCCATTCCCATTATCGTCAACAACTTCGCTGAGTTTTACAAGAATCAGATGAGACGGGAGAAGGCCCTTAAGAGGCGGGAAGCTCTTGAGAGGGCTAAGAGAGAGGGCAGCATCGTCTCCTTTCATCACATCAATCTGAGGGATGCTTTCGCCAAGAGCATGGACCTTATCGACGTCATCGTTGATACTGGTAAGCGACGGACCGTCGACGAAACATGGACAACATTGACCTTGTGACTCTCTCTCTCTCTCTCTCTCTTTCTTTTTATTTTTATTTCAAACGTCAAATACTCGATGACCTAATCACTGAGCAAGTCATGAAATGATAATCCGCAAGCATGTTCCTTTCGCACGTCATACTTCGTATCTGCACTTTTTCTTAAATACAAGGTGTTTAAGAAATAGTTGGTCTTGACATCGTCTTACCCGTAATACGAAAAAACAAAACAAAAAAAAAAAGAATAACCCTATGTATCGACCACATGTATGTATGTACGTCATAAACGTACATTTTTACCAAAGTCTAAGAATATTTATAATTGACCATTTGTTTAACAAATAAACACCGTGTATGTATATATATATATATATATATATATATATATATATATATATATATATATATATATATATCGAATCCTTCAACGACGTCCAACCGAGCAGCACCATTAGCACCGAAATTCGATTAGAAGTGATAAATCGTTCGATCAAGGCTCCTGATGCTCTCTAACATACATATTTCCAGGTCACAACATGTCTGGGGTAGATGGTAACAGCACGGAAGGTGAATCAGCATGTGGTCGGGGCCCCGCACAAACTGGTCCAGGTTGCTATCGTAACTATGAGCATTACAGTCTCTCCCGGCATCGTCGTAGTGCGTCGTCCTGCTTCCCGAATCTGCCGAACGACCTTCCGACGACACCGGACAGTCCGAATCGTCGTCTTTTGGACTTCGCACAGAGCGTACCCGGGACGCAGAATGACGATTATTTCCACGACGAGGTACCGGCACAGAATGCGAATCAAGAAAATACGACACCCAGCGTAAGTATCATCAAATATTCGTTATAATTATATTAACGTTATAACGTGAAAAGATTTTCTTTTTCTTTTTCTTTGTTTTTGTTCTTCTTTTTTTAGCCTCACATCATTCACGAGCCTAAACGATTCTCGACAATCGATCAAACATACCTTTTTTTAATTCATTAATTTATTTATTTTATTATTTTGTTTATTTTGTTTATTTTAATTCATTTATTTGTTTATATTTATTAATTTGTATAGGATATTACTTTCAATTGGAATATTAATTCTCTTTTGATTAATTCTATTTTTTTTTCTTTTTTTGCATATCCGAAATATCGAACATAGTTTCAAATAGAAAAAGTATTTATATAAAAAAATGTATGAACTATCAGTGGTATATGATATCATCGAGAATCGAACAATAATATTAGGCTCGTCAGAAAATAGCGAAGCAGATAGCTTCCAATTTTATTAATTTTTTCCAAGGAAGTATCTTTTTTGTAAAATGTAGAGCATAAAACCACAGGAAGGCCGCGAACGTATCGTCGTTTATCTTATGAAAATTTAGATATATTTTTTTCGGCTGGTCAATATTTTATCATTTCTATGATATATATATGATGTACTGCTTTGCTTTGATTTCGTTTGTTCATTTTTCAAAAAAATCATTCAAGTGCATTGTTCTTATTGACGTTAATCCTCAGTAACATCCTGCTTCTTCACAGGATTGCGCGAGTTAAAAATTGCAATTGTCAACGTGTGTTTACTTTTTGTTTGCATATACATACAATATGTATATATATATATATATATAACAAATATTATATAATAGATATAAATCTATATCCATATTCATATACATATACATATGTTAAATTTTGATTTACATACAATGTATACGTGTACAAAAGGAAATATACATTGTACGTGTACAGGATGGGTCAAAAAGTTCCTAGGTTTGTGAAAAGTTCCTAGATTATTTTGAAACTTAATTACTTTTTTTTCGAGATTTTTTACGCGAAAATTTCTTTTTCTTTTCTTTCTTTCTTTCTTTTTTTTATTTTAGATCGTACAAACTACGAGTCCAGCTATAATTACAGTTTCTGGAGAAAATAAAAGAAAATTTAGTTTAAAAAGTTTGGAAAAAAAATAGCAATTGATTTTTAATAATCATCTAGGAACTTTTAATTCAACCTAGGAATATTTGTCCCTTCTTGGAGGTATTACAATGACATCGTAGAATCTTTTTGTATGTAAACACATTACATTACATTTTTCTGACTTGAGTTATTTTTGCAAATAAATCATCAGCTACGTATATTACACGAACGATTTGGCGTGAATTCAAAGTTGCACAGATATTTTTCTAATATTTTCTTATATCTTTTTTCTTTCTTTTTTTTTTTTTGTTGATTTTTCTGTTTTTCTCTTCTCTCGTAGTTTTTTTTCGTTTCGTGCGTTTTAACCCAGAACGAACGATCATTGTTTGTTCGTTTGTTTGTACGTTTGTTCGTTCGTTCGTTTGCTTTTTTACGCAAAAATATCGGTGTGTGTTGCACTATGTCGCTAGCATGAATTCGACCTAAGTGCTCCCGCCCCCTGTGCTTTTATACTCTAGCGTAAGGCAACACAAGCGATGGAGCCAGATATCAGCGCTTATTATCGACACCATATACATATAAACCTATATACATATATACATTTATTTATATTTTTATTTATTAGATTGATTAATTTATTTATTTTTAAATTATTTATTTGTTTGTTTGTTTGTTTGTTTGTTTGTTCCTTTGTTCCTTTAATCGAGCACGCTCGAAAATTTGAGTATAAATTGAGATAAATAAAAAATTTTTGGTATGATTTATAGTCTTTCATTGATTCTTCATTAACGTCTCTAATCAATGTCGTTTCGACGTTGAAACTTATTTTTAAACTACTCCGAAACACGATCCTTAAAAGGAAAAGTTTTTACATTAAGTAGCGATTTATCAAATATAATGATCTAATATTTCAAATATACAAATATATCTAATAAGATTTGAATATAATATGATAAATATCGTAAATAGTGCGTTAATCCCTTATCGTTCTAATCGCCAGTAATATCGTCGATCGGTATTTGTTTTTTTTTCGTTATTTGCATTTTTTTTTCGATATTTACATATAAAAAAAAGCGTAAAATAACTTAAGTAAAAATATTAAAATTTCAATAAAATATGACATAGAAGAAAGCGCATTGACCTTTATCATTTTAATCGATAATAAAATATTTTTATTTATTTTCGTTATTCGTGTTTTGATTCAACATTTGTAAACAAAGTTATCGAATAAGAATTGTTTTTAATAAAAATTATCTGCAAATACATTGAAATATTTAATAAAATTTACTAATGATTAATTAACTAATGGTTGTAATTAATATCATTTTTATTTCGTTACGTGAAATACTTTTAATTATCGGGCGTATTCGATTTCAAAATAGCTTTTTAAAAAGCCGTAGAAATATATGGTCATTTTCTAATTCATATAATTCAAATAATTACTATCGTCGTTCTAATACGATATCAATCTGAATTTATTTATTCCTTGTTACCTAAGGAAAGCGAGAAGAGCGATCGTTTCTTTTATACATACGGTTCGATTGCCAACGTTATTACGAGTTTCATATGTATATATATCTATATGTACGTACCTATATATAATGTACTTTCTATATATAATAATAGTAATGCCTTGATTGCAATGTTTCTAACGATTGCAAAGTCCAAGAATTACCACGCGTGTTCGATATATAGATGCATAGAGGTTCGTGCTGAAAATAGTATGACATTCTAAATAGCATCTTGCACATCAGCTTCGTGAAAGAAGACTTCGCTTCTACATGTATATATGTATCTATTTATCTATCTATCTATCCATCTATCTATCTATCTATCTATTTAACTATCTATCTACCTACGTATCTATCTATCCATCTATCCTTCTATCTATGTATACTTTTATGTATGCATGTCATCAAAGTATAAAAGCGTTCGGTCCTCTCGCGTTCCTTTTTTTATAATTAAGAGACAGATCGATATTTTTTTTTGTATTTTATTTTATTTTATTTTATTTTTTTTTTATTATTTTACTTTTTTATTTCTTTTATCCATATTTTTTCTTTTTTTTTAAACATCAATTTTAGTCTGTTCAAACTCTCATGAGCAGATTTGTAACATTGTTGATTTATTCGAAAGGAGACTTGCGCGATGAAAATGTAGTTTATAAATCAAACGATAATTTGTTTATAACAATGAAAAAGATAGTTAATTTAATTTATTATAGTTATAAGCTACGAGGTATTTATTTATATTTATTTATTTATTGATTTATTTATTTATTTTCTGCGCAAGTCTTTGCCCTTTTAGTGAGCGAACCAACGATCTCTGGAGAGCCCGAAAGAACGATCATATCTAATTTCATCTTTATCTTCTTGACGATTTTCTATCCTTATCTACTTTGATATAATATTTTTTCTGTATATATATACACATATACATACATGCGCGCTCGTCGCGCATTCGTTTTCCTATAAGATAGACGTCAACCATACTTTTACATGTTATAACACTATACCATGTTTTTACACATAAATATACTTATTCACGAACACACAATACTCGAGATCGAAATACTTCTTTTTTCCCTTATTTGTATATTCATTCATTTATTCATTCATTCATTCATTCATTTCTTTATTAATTAATTAATTAATTAATTAATTAATTATTTATTTATTTATTTATTTATTTATTTATTTATTTATTTATCTTCTTTTACTTCTTAATTTTTTTTTCGTTTTTTTATACAAACGATAAATATACGAAGTCGTGTATAATTGAAGCTGCCGTAATTGTCGTCGATGAGATGGAAATTTATTGTGATAGCAAGAAGCTTTGATAATAGTTTTCCTTTTTTCCTTTTTTTGTTTTTATTTTTTTGAAGTTCAATCCTTGCAATCGAATGAACATTCGTAAAATAAAAGATCTTGGATCGATGGATAATTTTCGCTCGAAAGTAATGAACCAATCGAATGAATAACTTACAGAACATTAATCATTATGAAATATTTTTAATAAATTTTATTTTGATTTTGTTTTTATTTTTTTTTTTTTTTTTTTGCATTCACTTTCATCGTCGATAAAATTAATTACAAAGAATATTTGATTGATATTTGATTGAGCGAAAATTTAAACGTGAAATTTGACGAGAACTTCATTGTGATTGTATTAACCCTCTATAACCCAATACCTTTCTTGTATTTATAAAAAAATTATATAAGTATGTATGTGCGTGTGTATGTGTATACTTATATTTATATATATATATTACTTATTATGATATTATAATATTAATATAAATAATATTATAAATAATTTATATAAAATATATTATATTAATATAAATAATATTACAAATAATAATAATAATAATAATAATCATTATTGTTATTATTATAAAGATAACAATATATTACTTACAATTGATATAATATAATTATACTTATTACCTATAAATAATACTTAAATAATCTTTCTCTTTATTAACATTCGAAATAGGAGTTAATTGTTCACAAAAAATTTGAATAAAAGAAAAGAAAAAAAATTATTAAAAAATCCAGATATATGAGTGCGTGCGTGTGTGTTTGTATACGTAACATA
>NC_140811.1:11980000-11992500 GCF_050613455.1 Vespa mandarinia | reverse complement strand
GCTATAGATGTTGCTCGAAAACAAGAGACACATGCATAGTGAAACAAAACAAAACCAAAACCGAAATAAAAAGAGCAATAAAGAAAATACAAAAAGAAAAATAAAAAATTAGAACATGTGTTGTTTTACGCACATCACCTTATCCATTCACACTTTACTATTTCGTTTGGCACGATTGCTTAAGGCCAATAGGTGAATTGAGTTAATTAATTAATCGTTAAATTCCTTCCGGAGTATAGCTTTGCTAATATGACTGTTACCATTGCTATTACTAAAGAGTAGGCTAAAAGTTACCAGATGTGTCAAAAAGTTCCTAGGTATTAAAAATTAATCTCAAACATTTTCTTAAGATTTTTTAGAGAGTTTTTTACGGATCTTCTTTTTTTTCAAATTGTAGAACTACAAGATTAATTCGTAAATATAGAAGTTTAATCAAAAGCTTGAAAAATTTCAAAAACGAACGATTGATTTGTGAAATTATTCAAGAATTTTTGTTCCATCTTAAGACTTTTGGCCAAACCTGTATTATTACTATTAATACTACTACTATTACTACTAGTACTATTAATACTACTACTATTACTACTACTACTACTATTAATACTACTACTATTACTACTAGTACTATTAATACCACTACTATTACTACTACTACTATTACTACTACTATTACTAAACTATTACTACTACTATTACTACTACTATCACTACTACTACTACTGCTACTACTACTACTATTACTACTACTATTACTAAACTATTACTACTACTATTACTACTACTACCACTACTACTACTACTACTACTACTACTACTATGATTACTACTGCTACTACACTACTACAACTACTATTACCTATACTTCCACTACTATTGCTATCAAGTGCACGCTAAAGGAAACGAACGAGAACATCGACTTCGAAATCTTTGCTCAAAACATTTTTTTTACGTTCATATGGTTAGAATGGAAATATTAATAAAATATGTTATATAAAATATAAAATATTAATAAAATATTAATAAAATATTAATAAAATATCCATGCGATAATGTGATCATTGTATTAATGTGGTACTTGATTTTTGTGTTATAGACAAAACGAAGAACTTTTAACAGTTGAATGGAATCGATGTTTTGGTTTTGATTAAACGTCTGTTTTTTTATTTTTTCCTTATATTTTCTTTTTCTTTTTTTTAAATTTTGGTTTTTTTAAAGATATTAACTGTAGGAAGGATTAGCGTTACAAAAAGATAGTAATTAGATTTTGTATGTGCATGTGTTATATTGATATTAATAGATATAGAGTGATAGAAATATTATTTATATATCAGATTGCATACATGTGTGTATGTATGTGTATATATATGTATATGTATATGTATATATATATATATATATATATATATATATAAAATGAATTGTTGTAAATTAACTATAAAAAAAATTAAGTCATTTCATATAGTAATATATCTTTTTTATTTTATTATTTTTTACGATACAAAAAGAAAGAGATAAAAAAAAAGAAAAAAGATCGTTCTATAAAAATGGATTTATAGTTCGATTCTGTAAAATACGTAGTACTGACATATCTCTTCGTGGATCAACGGATAAGTATTTCGAAATCGATCGATCTTGTAATGAGACTGGTGACATAATCTACTCCATAAATCTTTCTTCTTTCAACGCATATTATTCTTACTTTTTCATTTTTTTTCTCTTTTTTTCTTAAACCTTAGACAAAGTGTCGATTAACCAACGCGAAATTTAAATTCGAAATATGAACAAAAGAAAAAGAAAATAAAAAAATAAAAAATGAATAAATAGTTCAGACTCGGGCTCTAGCGATACTTAATAAAAAAGTTATCAATTTTGATATTAAACGTTTTATATTTTATTAAAAAAAAAAAAGAAGGAAATTTATCAAGACATCCTAAGTCGATCATTGTCACCAGTGCTTGTTAAAAATTTGATCATGTTACAGATTTCGTTCTAATGTAATATACTTTATTTAGAAAGAATTTATTAAATAAATTAGACTTAAAAAAGATTTAGAAAGAAAAAATAAAAAAAGAAAAAAGAAAGAAAAAATTGTTGAGATATTTATTATTCATGAATGTAGAAATGTATGTTTTTCTTTTGTTATTATTATTTTTTTTTATTCTTCTGTAAATAACAAACGAAAAGCCATAAGAAGCCAATTGACCTTTTAGCTACTACTTATAATAAATATAATATGACTTCTTCGGCAAAGTCATATTTTTTTTTTTGGAGACGAAGAAACATCATCGTTATAGTGGCTTATAAAATGAGAAAATTGCGATAATTTTCATATGAAAATAAATACAAATATTATATAATAACATACGGTTTAGGAATCGCCCTCCCTTTCGCTTCTTTCGCGAGTCACGCGTGACTCCTTTCGTTTATTTGGTTATTCCGGTAAGGTGTTAGAACGACAAAATCAATTAAATGTATTTGATAATATCGTGTCTTTCGTGATAACTGCACGGCTTTTATTTCTGTTCTGTTTCATGACGTAATAAGATGCATGAAGTAGTAGATAGATAAATAGATGGTTTGTTAGTGAACTTAATTAGTCGGGAAACGTGATTGATGGATTAGTGCTGAGGATGACCGTGTTGACTCGCGACGGAGTAGAAAGTTAACCTCTGACTTACATCAGTATTTTATGTAATACCGTTGTAAAAATAAATTGAAATAACGATAGTAGTAATACCAATTGGTAGTGGTACAATTGGAGTACGATTGGTAACACTGTAGCTAAAGGGTTAATAAAAATGCTTGGGTACGATTTTAACACAGTACTATTTTCCTTAAGTTTCATATTTCCATATCTTCCATTGAAATACATGTAACTGTGATTTCCTTCTTCTTCTTTCTCTCTTTCTCTCTCTTTCTCTCTCTTTCTCTCTCTTTCTCTCTCTCCCATTCTTTCTCACTCTCTCTCTTTCTTCTTCTTCTTCTTTGTTCTTCTTTGTTCTATGCTAATTACCATCGCGGACATAACAGGCGAGTATTAATACAAACCATACATGTATCACAAAAATCCTTTTTTCTAGAATGTTTCATTGAACATTTGTAGACAGCACAGTAGTAACATACTCTTTCTGTGGCCTTCTTGATTGTTTCTTAATGAATGATTAGAAAATAAAGACAAAAAATAAATAAATAAATAAAACGAAAAGAAAAAAAATAGGAAAGAAATGTGAAACAATATGAAAAAAAAAATATAATAATAATAAAAAGAGAAGAAGGAAAAAAAGAGAACAGACAATCCCTTTGGACGATTATACTCGCTCGAGGGTAAGCACGGATGCCTCTCACCTTTGATACTTCTTGTCTATTGTTTTCAAAGTGTCCAAAGTGTCTTTTCGTCGCTCGCTCTTGTAAAGAGAATGACACTCTTTTAACGATCTTTCATGCCTTTCCTCTTTATTCTTTTGTTAGTCGAAATCAGGTATAATCTCGATTATTGTTTTCTAAATATTTGTCAAAATCTTATGAAAATAATTTCATATAGATATACGAAAATTTCGATCGCGTTGAAACAATCGAAAATGGTTTTTTTTTAATTTTATTTCTCTTTCTTTTCTTTTCCTTTTTTATTTTTTTTTTAACATTCTCACGTTTTTATTCGATAATTTCGTATATGAAGTTACGATCGTTTAAACGACATTGAATAAGAATATCGAACCAATAGATAATTTCACATATTAAATTTAGACAATGGTTATATTGTATTATATAAAGAATATCAAATGATGTCGATTCGATAATTCAATATAAATTTCGTTAAAACACTATCGTCTAAACTTAACTTTCGTTAAAACACTAAACTTTCGTTAAAACACTATCATTTTAAGATACAGCGTAAAAGAATTCGATGTTTCGATTCAATAATTTTATATTAAGTTTCGATCGCTGTTTATATTTTTCGAGAAGGGTCGAACGATCAAAATTATTTCTTTTTTTTTCTTTAACATTATTATCGTTTGATTCGACAATTCCTTGCAAAATCAAAATCGATCAATAATAGGATACCATTTAATAGTATCGAGGAATCAGCGAGAAAGCATTGTATTTCGTTTTGATTTCTTTTTCTTTCACTTCTTCTTCTTCTTCTTCTTCTTCTTCTTCTTCTTCTTCTTCATTTTAATCCATGAGAGAGTAAAAAAACATCGAGGCGAAGAGTGTGGCATTATCTTTGGCTAACGGGGGTTGATGGGAGGGGGGCGACATCAAGTTTCAGCCAAACTCCTCGATCTTTTCTAGGAGTACAAAGAGTTCAGAGACGCCGAGAACATAATGCCATTGGCGACGAGCGACTTTCGTAATCCCGTTTGTCAGGAGCTAAGATCTCTCAGATCAGCTAGTGTCGGCATAGATCGTATAGTGTCGATTTTTGCCGAAACGAAGACGTCACCTTTACAAGCACCGGATATATCTTCAACTTTTGGCAAAGTATATAACGAACAAGGGAGCATTGACAGTTCAGACACTTATGCTAGCTGTCAAACACATCCGTCTCATTCGCAGGTAGGAAGGTTACCTAATAATCGTTACGTTGTTCATCATCTGATCGACCATTTTTCTTTTTTTTTTCTTGCTTTATATTTGAAGGGCGACTTGACCGAAGAGGCGGACAGCAACCTTTACGTTAATCCTTTGGAAGCAGCGGAAAAGTGTAGGGGAGGTAACATTACTACAGGAGGGGATAGAGGAGGTGGAAGAGTGAAGAAATCGGTATCAGGGGAGGTTGCCCATAATATCAGCGATGTATCTCCTACCGTCGAATCGCTCAAGGATCTTCGTCCTTTCAATGAGCCCACTAAGGTTGCCCTAAACGACTCCATACCAAAGCATAGAAAAATTCGTATTCAGCAGGTAAGTCTTGTAGAAATATTATTTTTTTTCTTTTTTCTTTTTTTCGTTTGAATTAGAAAGATCTATCATTGAAATTAATCATGTTTATTATTGTTATTATTATTATTATTATTATTATTATTATTATTATTATTATTATTATTATTATTATTATTATTATTATTATTATTATTATTATTATTATTATTATTATTATTATTATTATTATTATTATTATTATTATTATTATTATTATTATTATTATTAGATTATTATCTTTATTCTAACAATAGTCGATCAAAATTCGACTCCGTTTTCTATTTGTAGCGTTAAATCTTTAAGTAGGTTTCCTCGACGTCAACATCATTCATTTCTTTCATTTCCATACTATTTCTCTCTCTCTCTCTTTCTCTCTCTCTCTCTCTCTCTCTCTCTCTCTCTCTCTCTCTCTCTGTTTCTCTCTCTCTTTTTCTCTCTCTCTTTCTGTTTTCTTTTTCTCTTTTTCTTTTCCATTTTCTTTTTCTTTTTTTCTTCCTTATTCTAAAAATATAATATTTGTATAGCTGAGGCTATTGATTTATTATGGTGAGGTTTCCCTCTTTCTCTTTCTCTCTCTTTCTCTCTCACTCTATATGCGGTCGAATTTATTTTTTTGTATCTTATATCTCTGATAATATTCTACAATTTTCTCTATCGCTATATGATTATTTATAAATAATCAAATCTTCTGCAGAAACACAATTAGACCGTTTCAAAATACGTATATTCGGTCTGACATTTAATAACCGTTTGAATTCGTCATTTAATTTTTCAGCAGAAGCAACACAATTTTAAATCACATTGCTTGAAAATAATAATCATTCATGGCGACAAGAAAATGTCTGTTATTAAATTGTTTCATATTATGTATTGAAATACATAAATTTTTCTTTTTTTTTTTTATTTCTTTTCTTTTTTCTTTTCTGTTTTTTTCTTTTTATTTTTGTCTTTTCTAATTACCCAATGAGAAGAACTTCTTCGTATAGTAATAATAAATAATCATCAAAGAGAGATTATTAAACCGAGAAATTAATTTGACATGAAGAGAAAGAAATTACAAAAGAAATCATTTATGAATCACATGAATAAAATTCATAAATATAATATAAAAATAAATAAATAAATATCGTCGGCGAGAACCTTTTAAATTTTTCCATCAACCCTTCCCCTTCTCCCTATCCCCTCCACCCTACCCCACCACTCCGCCTCGAAATTTTCTTATAGAAGAATTTGAAATAGAAAATTCATTTTCTATTATTCAGAAATCTTCTACCTCCTTCTTTCAGTTGCGCAAACCATCGAGATCAGAAATGGAATAGAGATGAATATCGCCGAAAGCGAATAGAATTTTTTCTAATGTCCACGCTCGCGTGGAAGCGAAGCGCGATATCGCGGACACGTCGATCCTCAAAGAGAGAAGTCGAGAAACTCGTTTATTTATCGAGTCGTCAAGAGTGTCCTTTGTCTTGTTCGATCGTAGAAACGACATTGGAAGTATCGATGTCCTCGAGCCAAAGAGAGGCCTCAAACAGCGGGTATCGTTTGTTCATCGCTAAATCAACGCTTTTAAAAATGTCGTCCCTCAACACCCCTACACCCCCACACACCCAACAACCCCTTAAACTCACAACTCCACAATCTTCATAATTCCCATAACTGAATCATTCTCTTCGTCAAAAAGCAACCCGTCACATTTTATCTTCCTTTCTCTCTCCCTCCCCCCTCTCTCTCTTTCTCTATCTTTCTCCCTGTTTTTCTCTCTTTTTTTCTTTCTTTCTTTCTATTTTTATTCTCTATTTTCTTTTTGGACCAATTTAACGAACGTCGTTGCTTGTCCTTTGCGTGTTTTCACTTTATACTTGCACGTTCAATTACATATACATATATATATATATATGTATATATATACATATTTATTATATAATTACATATATATGTATATATATATACATATTTATTATATAATTACATATACATATATATATGTACACACACATATATATATATATATATACATATATATATGGATATATACGTGTATACGTGTATACGTTTATCAAGGTGGACTTAAAAGTTCGTGAGTGATTTTATTTAAAATTAGGATAGGCATAAAATCTTTTAAGCAGGTCAAAAGTTTGTCGAAGTGTTATTTTTTTTTTTTAATTTATTACTGTCTCCTTCTCTCCCTTCCTCTCTCTGTCCCTCCCTCCCTCCTTCTCCATCTCTCTTTCTTTCTCTCTCTCTCTCTCCCCCTCTCTCTCTCTCTCTCTCTCTCTCTCTCTCTCTCTCTCTCTCTCTCTCTCTCTCTCTCTCTCTCTCTCTCTCTCTCTCTCTCTCTCTCTCAAGAGTATGAATGTTTCAGATGTATAGTTAGGTTTGTAGATTAACAAGTTAGGTACGTGCTTGTATAATTTGATAAGAAAAAAAAATAAATAATAACACACAAATAATTTATCTAAAAAGTTACGAAGAAAAGTAAGTGATTTTTTAAGTCACCTATGAACTTTTGGAGCCTATCCTGTATAATGTATGTTTATGTATATATATGTAATATATAGTTATATATATATATAACTCTATATGTATATATATATATATATATATATATATATATATATATAATATATATTATTAGGTCATTAAGTATGAAATGTTCGATTACCTCAAGCACTAAGTTTGACTTCTTTTCTTCGCGAGAGAAGTTAGACTTTAGCAGTCCAATCATATTAAATCATTTGAAACATATCTGAAAGGTAAAGAAGCTGGATAAATGGATTTCGCATGAATTGAATGAACGTCAGAAGAGGAATCGTTTAAAAGCTTGCCACTCTTTGCTATTACGACAAAAAGATGAACCATTTTTCATCGTATTATTACGTATGATGAAAAATGGATACTTTTCGATAATTTCAAACATTCGGCACAGTGATTAGATAAAGATGAAGTGTCAAAACATACTCCGAAACCGAGTATTCACCAAAAAAGCTAATAGGTATCAATTTGGTGGTCCAGCGGTGGTATTTTCTCTTTCAGCTTCATGAGACCTGGTCAATTGATTACAGCAGATGCCTACTCTAATCAATTAAATAAGGATAAAGCTTTGGATAAAGCAGCTGAGATTGGTGAATAGATACAGGTTAATCCTTTTACACGTTGCCCGAATAACTTTGCTCAAACTATAGGGGCTAGACTTGAAATATCACTGTCACCCACCGTATTCCCCAGATCTTGCATCTACTGATTATCATTTCTTTCGGGTATTGGATCACTTCTTGCAAGGAAAAATATTTAATTCCCAATGGCAAATGCTTTTGTGATTTTATCACCGCTTGTTTTTCAGACTTCTTCGCTGCCGGCATTAATAAGTTATCTTTAAGATAGCAAAACTGTATCGATAGTTTAGGCTCATACTTCGATTAATTATACTACTTCTGGCTTGAAATATAATAAACCAAACTTTCACTTTCAAATCGGATATTTCATACTTAATGACCTTATATATATATATATATATATATATATATATATATATATACATATATATATATATAATATATATATTATATATGTATTATATAAATATTATGCATTCTATATAAGCATCGAGCAGAACTCTCGAATCGTTTCTTTGAGCAATCAGTTTTGATTATTATGGAAATTAATAAATGGAAAAATAATAAAAAAAGGAAGCGATTTGAAATTTGAACAGTTTTTTTGAAGATAAAAATAAAGCATTTGTGTGTGTGTGTGTGTGCGTGTGTGTGTGTGTGTGCGTGTGTGTGTGTGTGTGTACAGTAATAGAAACGATTTGATGCTCGCAATCGCAAGTGTCACGCCTTCTTAATCGATTCATATACATACATACGTTTTTATTTAAAAGCACCCCATGTCTCCGGCTCTATTCTATTTTACCAATTTCAAGAATTTATAATATATTTTTTCGTTATCTTTCTATATTATCTCAAAGAAAAAGAGTTGTGTTTGAAAAATTTGAATTGCGTTTTATTTTACTAAAAGTTCAAGCGGATCGTCGCCTTCGTCCTTATCTCGAACGAGATTTTCTACATAAAACATACGTGTCTAAAGTGAATGTAACAAAAAAGAAAATAAAAAAACAAAAAGAAAGAAAAAATTTATATTTGCAAATCTTTATCAAAATTTTTTTTATTATTTTTCTTTTTAAACTTTTTTATCGACACATTCTTATAAATACTTTTTTATCGACCGACAGATAATTACAATCGCAATGTCTTCTTTTTTCCTTCGAGACTTATGTACCGACCGATAATCAAAATCAAAATATTTTCACTGTCAATAAAAATTTCACAATAATATCTAATCAGATATAATTTTTTATTATATTCGATAGTGGAAAAATATAACAATCGTATTTGATTTATTTTTTCAAAACTGTTTTATCGACCGATACATAATCGCAATGATCGATACAATATTTTATTTGTTAATACAAATTTCATTAATAAGATTTAATTTGATATTATTATTTTTATATTGATTTATATATATATATATATATATATATATATATATATATTGTAGAATAATCTTATTTGATAAAGAAAAAGAAAATAGCTCATTTTATGAAAAATTATAAGAAATGTAAGAGAACAATTTTACATTCACTGTATACACGTATATATGTATGTATATAAAACTTGACATACTAATTGTAAAAGAAATAAAAAAGAAATATAAAAAATATAAAAAAAAATAATAAATGCTCGCATGTCAGGCAAATTTGAAATGTAAAGTCTCTACGTGTCGTATTAGTTATAACACGGGGGATTAATTGCAGAGCGGCAGACCTCGTGCACAATTTATTTGCGATCAGGATAACACATCTACTCGAATCACCGTGAAAGAGATGGAAAACAATAATAATCATTATGGAGGACTACGTGGTGGACGACCATTCGCGTTCGGACCGACAAACAGCCTTGCATCTGCAACTCGCATAATCAATCACCATTTTTTCGGATCAATTAGCAGTCCCAGGCATTACAGTACAGGTAATTGTTTATTTATATGTTAGGAGCCACTTTTAATATATATATATATATATATATATATATATATATATGTATGTATGTATGTATGTATGTATGTATGTATGTATGTATGTATGTATGTATGTATGTATGTATGTATGTATGTATGTATGTATGTATGTATGTATGTATGTATGTATGTATGTATGTATGTATGTATGTATGTATGTATGTATGTATGTATGTATGTATGTATGTATGTATGTATGTATGTATGTATGTATGTATGTATGTATGTATGTATGTATGTATGTATGTATGTATGTATGTATGTATGTATGTATGTATGTATGTATGTATGTATGTATGTATGTATGTATGTATGTATGTATGTATGTATGTATGTATGTATGTATGTATGTATGTATGTATGTATGTATGTATGTATGTATGTATGTATGTATGTATGTATGTATGTATGTATGTATGTATGTATGTATGTATGTATGTATGTATGTATGTATGTATGTATGTATGTATGTATGTATGTATGTATGTATGTATGTATGTATGTATGTATGTATGTATGTATGTATGTATGTATGTATGTATGTATGTATGTATGTATGTATGTATGTATGTATGTATGTATGTATGTATGTATGTATGTATGTATGTATGTATGTATGTATGTATGTATGTATGTATGTATGTATGTATGTATGTATGTATGTATGTATGTATGTATGTATGTATGTATGTATGTATGTATGTATGTATGTATGTATGTATGTATGTATGTATGTATGTATGTATGTATGTATGTATGTATGTATGTATGTATGTATGTATGTATGTATGTATGTATGTATGTATGTATGTATGTATGTATGTATGTATGTATGTATGTATGTATGTATGTATGTATGTATGTATGTATGTATGTATGTATGTATGTATGTATGTATGTATGTATGTATGTATGTATGTATGTATGTATGTATGTATGTATGTATGTATGTATGTATGTATGTATGTATGTATGTATGTATGTATGTATGTATGTATGTATGTATGTATGTATGTATGTATGTATGTATGTATGTATGTATGTATGTATGTATGTATGTATGTATGTATGTATGTATGTATGTATGTATGTATGTATGTATGTATGTATGTATGTATGTATGTATGTATGTATGTATGTATGTATGTATGTATGTATGTATGTATGTATGTATGTATGTATGTATGTATGTATGTATGTATGTATGTATGTATGTATGTATGTATGTATGTATGTATGTATGTATGTATGTATGTATGTATGTATGTATGTATGTATGTATGTATGTATGTATGTATGTATGTATGTATGTATGTATGTATGTATGTATGTATGTATGTATGTATGTATGTATGTATGTATGTATGTATGTATGTATGTATGTATGTATGTATGTATGTATGTATGTATGTATGTATGTATGTATGTATGTATGTATGTATGTATGTATGTATGTATGTATGTATGTATGTATGTATGTATGTATGTATGTATGTATGTATGTATGTATGTATGTATGTATGTATGTATGTATGTATGTATGTATGTATGTATGTATGTATGTATGTATGTATGTATGTATGTATGTATGTATGTATGTATGTATGTATGTATGTATGTATGTATGTATGTATGTATGTATGTATGTATGTATGTATGTATGTATGTATGTATGTATGTATGTATGTATGTATGTATGTATGTATGTATGTATGTATGTATGTATGTATGTATGTATGTATGTATGTATGTATGTATGTATGTATGTATGTATGTATGTATGTATGTATGTATGTATGTATGTATGTATGTATGTATGTATGTATGTATGTATGTATGTATGTATGTATGTATGTATGTATGTATGTATGTATGTATGTATGTATGTATGTATGTATGTATGTATGTATGTATGTATGTATGTATGTATGTATGTATGTATGTATGTATGTATGTATGTATGTATGTATGTATGTATGTATGTATGTATGTATGTATGTATGTATGTATGTATGTATGTATGTATGTATGTATGTATGTATGTATGTATGTATGTATGTATGTATGTATGTATGTATGTATGTATGTATATATGTACGTATGTATTATACATTTGTTATTGTTGCTTTATCATTTATCTTTTTCGCATTTCTATGCATACAATTATTGTAGAATAATTTTTGATAGTTTTATTTTTTTATATTCTTTCATAAATTTTTTTTTAGATACAAAAAAATTCATTGTTATATATATATATATATTTTGTTTTTATATTGGATCTAACTTTTTTATTAGATAATTAAATCATAGTCTTCCTAATATCATAGAAAAAATTTTAGACATTTTGTGTATTATCCTTATATAATTAAACTTTTTGTGTTCATGTTTATATAAATATTATATAATATGGAAGTTAAAGTATAACTTATATTAGTATATAATTATAATATACTATACTAAGTGCGTAAGATATGTAATGTAATATAATTATATTCTAT